>NC_069502.1:954775961-954973461 GCF_027579735.1 Bombina bombina | reverse complement strand
ATTTATTGAGTACAAACAGATAAAAACATGCGTACAGCAACGCGTTTCTCAACAAATAGTCGTTTCATCAGGCTGATACTAATACATGGAAATACCTGCTCTATTTATAACACACCTGTGTCAATCACAGAGCTCCTGCTGCCGACACACCTCCAAGTAGGGATAACTGGTGATAGGATGTGAATCGAGTGGGAGGTGTCTCAGGAGCCGGAGCTAAGGATGGACTGCAAACAACAAATAATATACACAAATATTTCAAACATTCTGAATTATATGTTCGTAATTGATCTGTCCTTACAGAAAATATACACATTCAAAACATACATGTAATAAATATTACTGTAACAGCATACAACATGTGGAGAATTAAAACGCTCACAAATTAAGATCATAGTTTAATAAAATATAATAATAATAATGTATCATAATAACCCAGTATCATTAAAAGACTCAGAACAGATAAAAAAATATAAAAAAATAATAATAATGATCCAGTTTAATAAAAAGGGGCTGACTAATGATTTTAAAAAATTATTATTAAATCGAGAAATGAGAGAATTGTTATAAAGGGGGGGGCAATCCTTGGATAATAAGGGGATAAGACTAAAAGGACCAGCGAAAAAGACAATTTCAAAGTCCTATAAATATAAGGGGGTCCTATAAAGTCCTACTACTAATCACTAAAAGCACCAGATAAATAATAAATTAGACAATATTAATCTTAGTCGCTGACTATACTAGGTGCTCAGATGTAATTATAAAATTAAAAAATAAAAGATATGGGTTGAGTGACTGGAAACAACTCTAATGGATGGCCCTAATTGATGGAAATTCTACTAATAATAACTAAAAACACCAGAAAATAATAAATCAAACATTATTAATCTTAGTCACTGATTATACTAAGTGCTCAGATGTAAATATATAAATATAAAAAATAGGGGGGACTTCCGGGCGGCGGCCATCTTTGGACGCAAAACTGTCGGCTGCTCACACCTTCCTACTGTAATAACTAAATATCGCCAGAAAAAGTCATCTTTGGGGCTTCAAACTGCTGGATCCAGGGTTAACATTGGTTCAGCTCTCATTTGATACCCCCACCTCTGGGATTGTGTGGCGCTTAAGGTTACCGGAGCTTTTCAAAGGCTGAGGCCTTCTCAAAACCCCCCCAGTGACTTTCCTAAGGGCAATCACTGTCGCGCAGCCCACATTGTCGGCTGCTCAATCAACCAATATGGAGACACAACTCCTTCAAGAGTTAGAGAAGCTACTACAATATCACCTTATGCAACTGGAAGAAAACTTCTCTCAATCCGTGCAAACGGTCACCCATATGGTTCTACATGCCTTTCCCATTGCCGCGACACAGACAAGCGGCTCTGAGGGGGAATCAGCTTGTTTACCTTTGGATCCTCTGCCGCAAAAATCCTCACTACAGGATGAATCTGTATACCCCACTAAGGTAGAGGAGGAAATAACGGACCTGCTACAGCCTTCTGGAGCGGAGCACCTCGACATGGCAAACAGCGTTGAGGGCCTAGGCACCATTGCTGTGGCGAAAGCACGCTTAAGTCTTTCAGATCAAGTCGAAGCCATACACCCAGTGTATGATCAATATACAGAGGACATCTCTACAGAGGGTGAGAATACTGTACCTGAGCCAAATATAGGGCGCACAGTGGTGGAAATCACAGGTCCTATAAAACCCAGAGCCCCCGTGACTATTATCCCTGCATCATTTACAAAAGGGACACGCTCAGCCTACTTAGCAATTCACTTAGATCTGAGTCTGGAGGCAGATATGTGGAGCGCTCTGTCGGGCGGCGATGGGAGAGGCAGGCAGTTGTCTGAGAGCCCGAAGGCATTATCAGGGATGTCCCTCAGGAGTGAGCCCGTTAAAACAGGAGTCGGGTAGCTTTCTCCTACTATATCCCCATTCGCTGTCACTTAATGTGTGGGACGGTGACTTTCTTGATCATTTACCTAGCTGAACTGTGTGTTTATGCCTACCCGAACTCTCCACCTTCAAGCCCTCAACCTGAGACTCTCAACTGACGCTGGCAAGCTGATCTTACAAACTATTACATACAGGGTCTTAAAAATTCGACTGAGACCTTTCAGTTCATTTAATGTGCCTGAATTCCCAAGTCTACATGTAAAGTGTTCAGGATCGTTACTATGCTTGCACTAGCTTGAGGCTATACATTTTGGCATACCTACCTTAGAGAGAAATGTTGTACTAACAGCAAAAAAGGGTTGTTTTATGTTGTTTGTAAATCTGACCTAACTATTGTATTGCAGTCCAGCGCTCTAACTCATAGATGAAGATATGATACTTGTAAATAGTGCCAGGTCTTAAAATCCTGTCATTCAGTGTGAAATCGGACAACATAATATAAATGTCTTATGGTCAATGCAGAACTGTTTTTGTTAGATACCCTGTTTGTGTACATTTATGGCTCTGACCCAGTAATTATGTAAAAACGGTCCCCTATGTATCAAGTTACAATGTTTATCATTTTCATCCATATATGCCAGGCTCAAATACTTTTCTGGCTTCTCTAACTTAGCATTACCTACTCTAAGAGTATCAAAATAGAATGAGGTATGAGCCGAATAACTATATGTAAGTATACCCTCCCCCCCTACCCTAGGCCATACAGAAGATTTACCTGTTCCTAAAAAGCTTCTGGTGGTGGCTTCTCCCCACCCCCCTAAGCCAAGCCCTAACCTGCATGCCTCGCCCATGACCACTGCTCTATCGTCACCTAGTATTTATAAGGTCCTGACATACCCTAAATTGCCAGTCCTCACTGAGGCTCCATATCAGTTA
Source organism: Bombina bombina (assembly GCF_027579735.1). Classification (NCBI taxonomy): domain Eukaryota; kingdom Metazoa; phylum Chordata; class Amphibia; order Anura; family Bombinatoridae; genus Bombina; species Bombina bombina. The sequence goes on along the minus strand of NC_069502.1, from coordinate 954,970,628 downwards.
TTGTTTGAGGTTAAGAAAAGCATTATATTACATCTAATACTTAATTTGCAAAGGTATATCATGTGGCTCAGTTTTGCCTCTCATATATCCCATAAAATAGGAAAAATGAAGTTCAATAATTGGGACCCAAAAGTGGCCCCCTATGGTACATAGTAGTCTTCTATAGCTTTGGTTTGGTTTGTGTGAGGCCCAAAAGTGGCCCCTTTTGTTATCCAGAAGGCGTATAGTTTCATAGGCAAATATGATGTTGACGTGATTATTTTGCAATGATTTCTTTTTTTATTTCTTTCTTTTTCCTTGTATTGATTATTCTGCAAAACATTGCTTGTATGCCGTGAATTGAACTTCAATAAATAAAAACTATTTAAAAAAAAAAAAAAAATTAAAAAAAAAAAAAAAAAAAAAATATAAAAAATAAATAAAAGATATGGATAGAGTGACTGGATACAGCTCTAGTGCATGGCCCTAATTAGTGGAAGGCTGCTAGGTCAATACACAAATTTAACCCATCAGGATGCATACATTTCAAAACGTGGATCCAATACGTTTCTCTTTGTCTTAGTCTAAAGTACCTATTATAGATATAAGATTTAGGTATATGTTCTAAAGGGGTCACGGAGAAGCAATTAGTATCACCATTGTGCATGATGTTGCAGTGTCTGGAGACACTATGGTACTTGTAATTCTTCCTCATATTACGTTTATGTTCAGACCACCTTATGCTGAACCGCCTACAGGTTCTGCCCACATATTGGATGCCACACAAACAGGTGAGTAGATATACAACATAGGTTGATGCACAAGAGATATGTCCAATGATCGAATAAGATCTATTAGTGATAGTAGATCGAAAGGTTTTTTGTTTGGTGTCAATCGACTGACACATCTTGCATCTGCTCGCTCTACATCTGAAAGCACCAAACTTTGGTGCAATAGACTTCGGTGTTATGAGGGCTGGTTGTCTCTTATGTTTGACTATCTTGCTGGGAGCAAGCAGGGTCTTTAGAGTAGGAGCTCTCCTGTAAACCACTTTTGGTTTGGTACCTATCGACTTACCCAAAATGGGATCCTTAGTTAGAATGTCCCAATGTTTGGCCAGCACCTTTCTAATCAGTGCATGATTAGAATTAAATTGCGTGATGAAAAGAGGATTTTCATTATAGTTATTAGTTACTTGTCCCAAATGTTTATTTGAGTTGATAAAGTAACCGTTCCTATCATCTAATCTGGCCCTTCTGTAACCTTTGTCTATAATACTAAGTGGATAGTTCTTTTCCAAAAAACGTTCCCTCAAGACCTGACTTTGGGAATCATAGTCAGATAACGTGCTGCAGTTACGGCGAATACGTTTGAACTGACCATATGGTACGTTTTGTTTCCAGGCATGAAAATGACAACTTTTGAAATCCAGATAGCTATTACAGTCAACCGTCTTGAAATAGGTTGTACTAGTCACCTTGCCTTCATTAAAGCTCAGGTGCAGGTCCAAGTATACAATTGATTTATTGTTAATTGAACTCGTGAAGGTCAAGCCCCTGTCGTTTGAATTCAAATAATCCACAAAAGAAGTGGCTGAGTCCTCATTGCCCCTCCATATAAATATCAGATCGTCAATGTATCTGCCATAGAATACCAGGCTCGCCCCATAGTGTGAGTCATATATATAACGCTTTTCAAAATGACCCATGAACAAATTCGCGTAACTAGGGGCGAACCTGGTACCCATGGCAGTACCTTTGGTTTGAAGAAAAAATTCATCCTGGAACACAAAATAGTTGTGCTCCAGGATGAAAGAAATGAGTTGTAAAATGAACTCTTTCTGGTTGGTAGAAAGATAAAAATCTTGGTCCAGAAATTCAGACACTGCCTCCATACCCAAATTGTGTGCAATATTTGAGTACAAAGCCTGAACATCACAGGTGATCCACATCAGGTCGGGTGTGATATTCAATCCCTCTAATTTCTTGAGGAGGTCTGTGGAGTCTTAAATATAGGATTCAAGACCCCGAACATATTTCTGTAGAAAATGATCAACGTATGATGACACGTTGTCAGTTAAGCTGCCTATCCCCGCTATGATGGGTCGACCTGGTGGGCATGAGGGGTTTTTGTGTATCTTAGGCAAATGGTAATAAAATGCCAAATTGGGCTCATCAGTTACCAAAAAATCCCTCTCTTTTTTATGGAGTATACCTTCTTTGAAGGCAGAATCAACAATATCCTTAAGAGATGATTTAAACCTCGTAGTGGGGTCAGAGTTCAATTTCGTGTAGTAGTCGGCAGCAGGAGCTCTGTGATTGACACAGGTGTGTTATAAATAGAGCAGGTATTTCCATGTATTAGTATCAGCCTGATGAAACGACTATTTGTTGAGAAACGCGTTGCTGTACGCATGTTTTTATCTGTTTGTACTCAATAAATGTATCCTTGAGTACATCACACCTGCCTGTTTTTTATTATTATTGCCGCTGGAGCAATTTGGTTACGTTCCTGATCCCCTTTGGAGGTCCGCTGTGTCGAGTTTCCTTCGACTCCATTGGTTCCCCTGCTGGGTCGACTCTGACGCTGCTTGCTGAGTGAAGTTTGCCTAGCGTACCGAGCTTACGCCTGTCTGACGGGCGACTTTTGGTTCCGTCCTGCTTGTCTGGGTACACGTTTGTACCGCCGCTCTTGTGAGTAACACTCTGTGTGGGGGGTCCGCTGTTAATGTGTATCCCTCTGTTGCCTAAAACGATACTTGTCCCATGAAATTTTACCATTACATTTGTTACAACCTAGTCTTTGAGTTAGCCATGTCTGTTTACTGTTGCTAGGCAACATTGACGGAGCAAGAATGTTACCTAAAGTTTTTGCTCTACGAGCTGAAAAGAAGCAACCTTCATTAACAATTTTCTTTAATTTAGTGTCACTTTCTAAGATGGGTAAGCAACCACGTACAATATCACAAATTTTGTTAAAATCTCTACTGTAATTTGTGATAAAAGTGGGCTTGTTATGTTGTCTTTGTTTTTTTGGTGTGTCTTTGTATATCAAATCATCTCTGTTGATAAGATCTACTTTTTTCTTTGTTTTAATAAGAAGGTCTGTTTTGTAACCCCTGGCCTCCAGTCGTTGATTGGTCTGTTCGCATGCATTTGAAATTTTGTTTCTGTTGTGCAATTACGTTTTGTCCTAATTAGTTGTCCATATGGAATAGATTCAATGGTGTGTTTAGGGTGACATGAAGAAGAGTGTAGAATGGTGTTACCTGCTGTGCTTTTTCTAAAAAGTTCTATATCAATAGAATGTGTATCATTATTGGATGTTAAAGTAACATCCAAAAAGTTTATAGTGTTGGCATTTTCAGTCATAGTGAAGGATAAGTTGAGTTTGTTGCTGTTGACATAGTCAAGAAACCTGGCAACTGATTGCTGGTCTCCATCCCACACCAACACCAAATCGTCAATGTACCTGCCAAAAAAAACAATGTGATCTCGGAAGGGATTAGTATCTCCAAAGACGTGGCACCGTTCCCAGAACCCCATATAGAGGTTAGCATAGGAAGGGGCAAATTTAGCCCCCATAGCGGTGCCACGTCTCTGGAGATAGTAATGATCCTCAAACATAAAAAAATTATGTGTAAGGAGATATTCAACAGCTGTGTGAATGAATTGATTAGTGAAAAAATCATACGAGGTATGGTGAGTAAGAAAAAAATGTAGTGCTTCCAAACCTAAAGTATGAGGAATAGTGGTATACAGTGAAGTAACGTCTAGAGTGACAAATCTGTAAGAGTCACACCATGTAACATGTTTGATTTTTTCAATGAATGATGTTGTATCTTTCAAGTAACCATATAAATCAACAACTATAGGTTGTAAGTAAGTGTCAACCAAATCAGATAATCTTTCATTTAAAGAACCTATGCCTGCCACTATTGGGCGGCCTGGGGGGTGTATAGGATCTTTATGTAGCTTTGGAAGCTGATGAAATATGGGGACACAAGGATTTTTAGGCAGTAAATACTCCATGACCTTATCAGAAAATACTCCATCTAGTCTAGCTTTGTGTATTATTTCTGACAGAATTTTACTGTATAGCTTAGTGGGGTCAGATGGAAGTGGTTGGTATACATCTTTATTTGTAAGCTGTCTGTTAGCTTCAATTAGGTAATCTTTCCTATTTAAAATTACTGTATTACCACCTTTATCTGATTCCCTAATAACTATACTCTGATCGTCTTTGAGTGTCTGGATAGCTTTTCTCTCTTGAGATGTTAAATTGCTATCTTTGTATGTATTTCTCTTTTTGTTCTTGTTGTTTAATGCAATTAATTGTGTTTCAAGAGTTTGTTGAAATACTTGTAAATGTTGACCCCTACTGTGAATGGGGTAAAATACACTTTTTTCTTTAAACCTTTTCAGATTAATATCTTTCTCTGAAGGACCTGATCTGGCTGTTTGCGTAAAGTCATTCTCCTCAATGAGTTCTTGCATATCTACCATTGCGGTATAGTCATTGAAATTAAAATTAGGAGTTTGTTGAACGCAAACAGCCTGATCATTTGCTTCTTCATTTGCACTTTCATCATCATTTGCAAAGTGTTTTTTCAAGGTTAGGCTTCTGACGAATCTGTTTACGTCTAACACTGTGGAGAAAAGGTTAAAATTACAACTAGGTGCAAAGTTAAGGCCCCTTTGTAATAAAGAGATTTCTTGTTCAGTGAGGCATCTAGAGGACAAATTGACTACATTATTTATTGACGATTTGTCCTGTAAGACACCTTCTTTCTTTGGGGATAGCGACTGTTTCCTACTTCTTCTGCCTCTGCCCCTGTGCCCTCTACGTACTTTCTTTTTGTTTTTAATTTTGTATTGGGTTTGGAAAGGCCCACCCCGTTTTTTGACTGTGTGATATTGGAGGTGGAAGGGATGTCTAACACAGAAATAGATTCCTTAACTGGTAAAGAATTACTAACTTGATGTGAAGGTGTTTCCTGATCTGAAGTGTCATATTCATATTCTGTCTCACTGAATGTGACTTTTTTGTCTTGTTTTAGGCTAGATCTCCTATGTGTGTTAGTATGTTGTGTTTTATTTTTGAAAAATGTTTTATAGTCACTATTGTGACTCCATCTATAAACCTTGTTCAATTCATAGTCTAATTTATCTCTATGCATTTTTTGTTTTTAAAAGACCTCATGTTTTCTTGAAATTGTCTATCATACTCTTTGAACTCCTGGTGACGTTGATGTTTTTTGAGTTCTATTTGCAGTTCTTGCATATGTTGAATTAGTTGTAACCTCTGTTTCTTTTTATATTCTATTAACAGATTTATAAGAGATCTAGAGCAAGTAGTTAAAACCTCATTCCACTTGTTTATGAAATCTTGACAAGTGACTTGAAAAGATGGAAATTTGGATATTCTTAAACCCCTTGGTATTCTGGAGTTTGTTTGGTATATTTGGAAGGTTTTAATGTCCAACTCCAATCTTATATCCCTTTTTCTAAGATTATCCATCTGTTGGAATAAATCATCCAATACAGTTTCTATATCCTCTAGGATGTCCTCCATATCAGAGGAATCTTGATCTAGTGTAATGTCTTTTAAAACATATATTTCATCCATGTTTGAGTTAGGAGGTTTGTTTAAAGCAACAAAGAGTATAGACAATTGATATTATTTTCTATTGAAGGTGGAAAAAGAAAGGGTTATAAATCACTTTCCCATTAACATGAAGTGAAAAAGTTCAATTTTAGTCTCTGTATTGCTGTAATATGAAGTCCCAATAAAGTACTTTTGTATAGTAGAGAAAAGTTTTCCAATTTTCGTAAAACACTCACTTCTTTATCAGAAATAAAATGAAGAATTTAAACACTATTGTGAAGTCATATCCCGTAGAGCACACAATTATGGAAATGTCTCCCAATACAGATTTGTATGTATAAATGGTTAAACAGTCTTTTATGCACAGAGGCAAAAGGTGAGAGAAAGGAAAAACTTTTTTTGACCTTACTTTATATATCAGGAAAGGCGTCTTCCCCTCGGAATGTAAATCCAGTCCGTCTGTTTCAACGTGGAGCTCTGTACCGACAGCTATGTGTCTAGGTAAGCGTCTTCTGTCCGGAGCGTGAATTCAATTCACCCGCCTCAGCGTGTAACCCTTTGCTCCAGCAACCGTCCCTTCACTGTGACGTAATCAGAAGCCGACTGCGCCGTGCTTAACGTCACTGGACCTGTTGCCTCCGGGACACATCCGTGAGAAACATCAAAGCCGAGGGGAAAAGAATTGTAAGGTAAAAGACAAGTATTTAGTAACATCCAGATAATCCATATATATTACGGTTTGTTTGTAGATATTCGGGACCGCACTAAATAGGCATACACTGTAATGAATGGGGATGTAAACTATGCTGCCAGCTGTAACCAACGAAATCCAGACAGGAGGTAATGCAAAAAAACAGCGGCGCTGAAATACATACCCCAAAGCTTTAATTTCTTGAGCCTCTCTTCAGCGGTCCCCTTTAAAGAGTGTTCCTTTATTTGATAAGTTTCTCTCTTCTGTGTGCAGGGATAGACGATCTCCGTAGGGTAGATCAAACACAATAGTAGAAAAACATTATATCATCCCGCAGCTCCAGAAAAAAAAAGAGAAATACTGTGAAGAGTCTTTTTTTCTTAAAAGCAAGAGTAAATTTTATTTTCAAAAATGTTTAAAAAGAAGCATGTAAAAACATGTAAACCATGTAGGCTAGTCGCAGGCCTGCAACAAGGTGTATATACATACACACACACATACATACATATAGGTCTGTAAATACATAAATACATCTTTACACACACACACATATATATATACATATACTGTATGTATATATATATATATATATATATATATATATATATATACACACACACACATATACTGTATATATATATATATATATATATATATATATATATATACATATACACACATATAATATATATATATATATATATATATATATACATATTGGGCTCCAATACACTTCTATATATATATGTCTATAAATATATATATATATATATATATATATATATATATATATATATATATATATATATATATATATATATATATATATATATATATATAGGTCTGTAAATACATCTTTACACACACACACATATATATATAAATATAAAAGTGTTAATGTTCTTTGCCTGCCTTTTTTTTCTAACACCTTAGACCTCATATCTTTGATCCCTTATAAAACTTTTTTGTGCATTTTTTTAGAAATACATTTTTATTAGATAGTGTTATTATTAGTGTAACTGTACTTTATAATGTATTTTTTATGTGTTTTGTGACACTTTTTTGTTTTGCAAAACCGTTAATCAGAGCTCTAAGGACTCGCTATCATGACAGCCATTAACTTCAGTTGCGCTCAAGCAATCGCGTTTACTCTTAAACTTGTAATACGAGCGAAAAACCTGACTTGCGCGAATACCCTAGATAAACCCCTTTCCCTTCACGCTCCACTTGTTATCTGGCACTAAGCGAGAGAAAATGAGTGCAAAACAAGTACTGCTGCCACCTGAACAAAAAGAAAGGGTGTGGCTTGTGGACTCAACAAATGCAGTGAAGTCCACGTGATCACAGTGGAATTGGGGGGACAAAGAGTGAAGGCAGGTAATGTTACTAACAAGGCACCTGGTGCTATCTTTAGCAGATCGATGACTAATCTGGTTTCCTCCCATCGTTGTGTGCCCCCTTTGGCGCCCAGCTTGTGGTGCAACGCAACAATTGGAGGAAGCCGTAATGCTAATGAAAGCAGATGTGGGCGGAGGATCAGTGTTTTGTTTACCATAATGCAAAGGTAAGTATTTAGAAAAGAACAAAAAATGTAAGCTTACCTGATAAATTTCTTTCTTTCTTGACACAGTCCACAGATCATCATCAATTACTGTTGGGAATATCACTCCTGGCCAGCAGGAGGAGGCAAAGAGCACCACAGCAGAGCTGTTAAGTATCACTTCCTTTCCCACAAACCCTAGTCATTCGACCGAAGGAAAAGGAGAGAAAGGAAATAACACAATGTGCAGAGGTGCCTGAAGTTTACAACACAACAAACCTGTCTAAATAAACAGGGCAGGCCATGGACTCACCGTGTCAAGAAATAAATAAATTTATCAGGTAAGCATAAATTTTGTTTTCTATCTAATGACACGGTGAGTCCACGGATCATCATCAATTACTGTTGGGAATCAATACCCAAGCTAGAGGACACAGATGATACGGGAGGGACAAGACAGGTAATCTAAACAGAAGGCACTACTGCTTGAAAAACCTTTCTCCCAAAAGAAGCCCCAGCCGAGGCAATATCCAATTAATAAAAGTTAGAATTTTTTTTTTCCACAGAGGTCTCACTTTTGAAGGCCCGAAAAATGCACCGCCGCAGCGGAGATGCTGAAATACTCTCAAGAGGTCCAGCAGGCTTATAAGCCCTACGATTAACACTTTGCAACCAGAGAAAAAAGTGGAAGGAATTTTCCAGCAATTATGTTTAGAAAAACAAAACAATACAGAAGACTGACAAAAGTCCTAATATTGTAGATAAAATGATTAGGCCCGCACAACATCTAGGATGTGTAACAGCCGATATTTATGAAGAGAAGGATAGGACAGAGAAAGGGAACAACAATCTCCTTTCTGTCCAAAAAGACCCTAGAAGAAAACCAAACTTGGTACAGAGAACTACCTTATCTAACAGTAAATACGAGATAAGGAGAACCACACTTCCACGCTGAGAATCCGCTGAGAAAAAAACCTTAAGAACAACGATAAGGCTTCAAGGAGGAGTAACCGACTTAAACACAGGCCTGATACTGACCAGGACCTGATAAGAATTGTACATCCGGCCCATCCGCCAGATGCTAGGGTAAGAAGAGTACATAGCCACAGCTGGATTTGAACTCTTGACTCTCAGCTTATAAAGCAGCAAAGTTTGACACTGTTGACCACCCTCTTCTGCTCCAAACCCTCCAATCCTTTGGCATCTGCGACACAGCTCTCTTGTGGTTCTCTTCCTATCTGACTAACCGTACATTTAGTGTAGCCTTCTCCGGAGCATCCTCTGCCCCGTTACCACTTTCTGTTGGGGTATCTTAAGGCTCTGTCCTTGGTCCCCTTCTCTTTTCAATCTACACGTCACCACTAGGTTCCTTAATAAAGTCCCATGGGTTTCAATACCATTTGTATGCCGATGACACCCAAATCTACCTCTCTGCACCAGACCTACCTCCTTCCTTACTAACCCGTGTCACTAACTGTCTTTCTCACATCTCATCTTGGATGTCCTCTCACTACCTTAAGCTAAATCTCTCCAAAACTGAACTCCTTATTTTTTCCCCCTTCTTCCAATGTCTCCACCCCCAAAATTTCTATAACTGTTGATAATACCATCATTACCCCTACCCCGCACGCCCGATGTCTTGGAGTCACACTTGACTCAGATCTTTCCTTCACTCCTCACATTCAGTCCTTGGCTAATGCCTGCCGCTTCCACCTTAAAAACATTGCTAAAATTAGACATTTCCTTACACAAGATACAACCAAGATTTTAATCCACTCTCTCATCCTTTCCCGTCTCGACTACTGCAACTCTTTCCTTTCTGGTCTACCTAGCTGCCGCATAGCTCCTTTACAATCCATTATGAATGCCTCTGCCACGTTCATCTTCTGCACCTCTCTGCCAATCCCTTCACTGGCTTCTTCTTGCCTCTAGGATTAAACATAAAATCCTCACTCTGACATATAAAGCTCTCACCTGCACTGCTCCCCCCTACATCTCAGAACTTGTCTCTAGATACTCTCCCTCCCGCCCCCTTCAATCAGCTCAGGATATTCTCCTCTCCTCCTCTCTTGTTACTTCCTCACATTCCCGTTTACAGGACTAATCCAGACTGGATTCCCTGCCTCGCTCCATAAGACTCTCCCCTAGTTTTAACAGCTTCAAGCACTCCCTAAAAACTCTACTATTCAGGGATGCATACAACCAACACTAACCTTTCCTAACTCCATCGCTTTCCCCTTGAACCCCTTAGAATGTAAGCCAATGGGCCCAGCTGTTTACAGATCGCTTCATAAGAGCCGACTACAACAGTGAAACTCTCGGCAGGGTCCTCTACCTACTTGACCCCTACAAAAGATATCCTGTACACCGACTATGTTTACAGCGCTGCAGAATCTGTTGGCGCTCTACAAATACCTGATAATAATAAAGTTCACCACTAAGCCATCATAGGACACCATCTGCCTAATGGAATTAGCCGGAATGTGACCCTTACGGGTACTAAGAGATGACTCCTTAAAATGTGCTTCAGAGACTACTTATCACAAAAGTAAGAATGTATTGGGTACTTGCAAGCGAGGCCAATCACCTGCAAGGGTCTCAAGGCACTGCTAATTTTATCGACCTCAGAAGGATAAAAGGTTGAGTCAACCTCGTCGGGGAGAACCTGCAATCCTTGGGTTGCTACAGAACTCAGCCACAGGCCATAGCAAGCTGAGCTAACTGTCCGGCTATATTAAGATACAAACATTCAATTTTCAAGTCGTCAGAGAACAAAAATTTTAGATGACTTTTCAAAACGACATCTCCACTAGATCCGCCTACAGATCTTGCGATGTCCTGCAGGAGCAACAAGAAAAACCAATACTCTATCCCTCATGAGCTGAACGAAGACTCATGGAAGGAGAATAACCCTAGAAAAAGGGTAAGTACACCTGAAGTTCCAAAGAACTGCCAGAATATCTATTAGAAAGGTATGAAGATCTCTAGACCTCGTCCCAATTGGATGTGAACCTGAAGAAAACCTCCGGATGGAGGTCCCACTCCCAGAGATGGGAAGTCCGACTGAACAGAAACACTGCTTCTCACATGTCAACTCCAAAAAGTGGATGGTCGATAGACAGAAACTGTGAGCACCTGTCCACAGAAAAAGTCTGAAACCCTTCCTTCATGATTAAGGAAAGAAAATGATATAAGCCACCGAGACTATAATGTCTCAAGGCGCTGCTCAGATTAGAACCTGCTAAACTGGGCTTGGACCCTGAGGCCAAAAATTTAGATCATTGTAACTCTCACAATTTCCAAATGATGAAAGGGAGAGTAGTCTCACAGAACCAACGTCCCTGCGCCTGTTAAGTGTTGAGACAGAGATTCCTGAAAAACCACCACGGGAAGAGACTCTTTTCGACTAGATCTGTTCCCAGAGACATCTGAATAATCCCCATTCTTCTGACAAAGAATGCCTAACTGCAGAGCTCTCAAACGAAATACAACAATGGATTGATGTCCATGGAAGCTCCATCATACCAATTGCCTCCATACACTGAACCGCAGCTGCCGAACAGACTGAAGAGAGCAGGATTGGCTTTTCTGTCAGAAGAATGTGCATCAATAGGAAAACAATTATAGTCCCTCTCTGTAGCTGAGATAAGGGACTTCTTTCCCAGTTCCACTTGAGCAAGATAAAAGAAACCTCCGAATGAGATTTTGCTCGAGGAAGGATGGAACCTAACCAAAAAGTAAGTCAGGCAGGCAGGCCGCCACTGCAATCCCAGTGCCATTGTTAGAAAACTCAGGAAGCTGGGACAAAGCCATTGTTGAAGTAGAATCCTTTAATGGGAACCAGAGAGTCCACATCCTTTAGGTCTAAGGTCATTATAAACTGAACCTCTGCACCAAGGAAGAATGGAGCGAATAGTCTCCATCTTGAAGGACAGTACTCAAAGAAAGAGATTAGAAAATTTAGTTCTAAATTAGCCACAAAGATCCCTCTGTAACCATGCACAAAATGAAAAATAAAAACAATCCCTGTTCCAGAACTGGAACTGGACCATCACTCCCAGGGAGGAAGACCCTGAACACATTACAAGAACGCGCCTCTTATTATCGGACTACAGATAATCCTAAGAAGTAAAACCTGCCCCTGCGAGGAAGGGGTTGAATTCCAAATCAAAACCCTGGAATGCTATATCAACGGCCCCTTTAGAGATCTAGGATCTTTCATATCCAGACAATACAAAAACTGAGAAAGATTGCCCCCCCATAGGATCTGATCCTGGCTCGGGGTAAACCCTTAATTTGAGGGTTTCTTTAACGAAAGACAACATTAGCGACAGAAAGAAAAAATTGGCCTTTCACTGGAATAAGACCAGGCGTCGTATCAAAGGGTGCCGCACATGTCCACAAAGGTCTCCATACTGAAGGAGCATCTATCTTTATCTGAATAATAGAGGCTCCTACAACTTTAAGTACCATGCTGATAATTAAAGGAGACAGTTTAAAACAGACAGCAGATGGGGAAAAGGACCAAATAGTCTCAGCCTATCAAGAAGCTAACCCTCCTAAATCACACTAAAGTGTGTACAGGCTTGACTCTGAATAAAACTACTTCAGCACCAGATGAAGGGATTATACTGTCTCAAATGGAGATTTAACCCTCAAAGTCTACCGACTATCCTTCTTATTAGACTATAAGAAAGGCAATATGTCTTAGTAGAAACCGGAGCAGAAACCTTACTATCTGATTTATTAAATTTCCTCTAATGATTTCCCCTTAATATAGGGAAAAAACAGATAATGCCACAGATACCAGAAGACACCTGGGCAGCAAATCTGCAACAAATAACTCTTCCAAGAGAGCGAGAGGAACTGCAGGGCACTGCATGTGACGCCATAAAAAGGGACTTGGGACATTTTAGGAGAAGCTGTGGCATTAACCTGAACAGCATCATCCAGAGAGACATGAGGCTAAAATAATTTTGAAAATAATTATATAAAATTATTTTAAAATGACACGGTCACTTTAAAATTATATAAACTTGCTGCATCATAAAACTACTTAAGAACAGACCTCTGTTCCATCTTTAGCAAAAAATCTTAATAGGAATAATGATATTATTTGCTTATGTGAAGGGCTCTAACATAAACGATATATGTATGAGACCTATGAAACATTCAGATTTTTTTTTCAATTAAAGGGACAGTCAACACCAGAATTTTTGTTTTTTTAAAAGATATATAATCCCTTAATTACCAATTCCCCAGATTTGCACAACCAACACAGATAATTATACACATTTTACCTCTGTAATTACCTTGTATCTAAGTCAGCAGACTGCCCCCTTATTTCAGTTCTTTTGACAGACTTGCATTTTAGCCAATCAGTGTTGATTCATTAATAACTCCACATGAGTGAGCACCATGTTTATCTATATTACACACATAAACTAGCATTGTCTAGCTGCGAAAAAATGTCAAAATGCACTGAGATAAGAGGCATCCTTCAATGGTTAAAAAATTAGTTTGGGCCTACCTAGGTTTATATTTCAAAAAAGAATACCAAGAGAACAAAGCAAATTTGATGATAAAAGTAAATTGGAAAGTTGTTTAAAATTGCATGCATCTAAATCATGAAAGTTTATTTTTTGACTTCCACGTTTCGTTAGCCCCTTAATGAGGCATGCAGAAATAGTGCAGTCTTTCCACTGTTGGCGATACGCTGTCAAAGCCCTGGAAGACCCTTGCAACTGCGAAGTACCTGGTATGTTGACTGTTAAAGCACCCTGAATGTTGACACATGCTATTCACAATGATAAAAAAAAGGCATTTAAATTTTCTCAGATTATACCAACTTTAAAGTAAAAAAACATAATTTATGTAAGAACTTACCTGATAAATTCATTTCTTTCATATTAGCAAGAGTCCATGAGCTAGTGACGTATGGGATATACATTCCTACCAGGAGGGGCAAAGTTTCCCAAACCTTAAAATGCCTATAAATACACCCCTCACCACACCCACAATTCAGTTTAACGAATAGCCAAGAAGTGGGGTGATAAGAAAAAAGTGCGAAAGCATATAAAATAAGGAATTGGAATAATTGTGCTTTATACAAAAAAATCATAACCACCACAAAAAAGGGTGGGCCTCATGGACTCTTGCTAATATGAAAGAAATGAATTTATCAGGTAAGTTCTTACATAAATTATGTTTTCTTTCATGTAATTAGCAAGAGTCCATGAGCTAGTGACGTATGGGATAATGACTATCCAAGATGTGGATCTTTCCACGCAAGAGTCACTAGAGAGGGAGGGATAAAATAAAGACAGCCAATTCCTGCTGAAAATAATCCACACCCAAAATAAAGTTTAATGAAAAACATAAACAGAAGATTCAAACTGAAACCGCTGCCTGAAGTACTTTTCTACCAAAAACTGCTTCAGAAGAAGAAAATACATCAAAATGGTAGAATTTAGTAAAAGTATGCAAAGAGGACCAAGTTGCTGCTTTGCAAATCTGATCAACCGAAGCTTCATTCCTAAACGCCCAGGAAGTAGAAACTGACCTAGTAGAATGAGCTGTAATCCTTTGAGGCGGAGTTTTACCCGACTCGACATAGGCATGATGAATTAAAGATTTCAACCAAGATGCCAAAGAAATGGCAGAAGCTTTCTGGCCTTTTCTAGAACCGGAAAAGATAACAAATAGACTAGAAGTCTTTCGGAAAGACTTAGTAGCTTCAACATAATATTTCAAAGCTCTAACAACATCCAAAGAATGCAACGATTTCTCCTTAGAATTCTTAGGATTAGGACATAATGAAGGAACCACAATTTCTCTACTAATGTTGTTGTAATTCACAACCTTAGGTAAAAATTCAAAAGAAGTTCGCAACACCGCCTTATCCTGATGAAAAATCAGAAAAGGAGACTCACAAGAAAGAGCGGATAATTCAGAGACTCTTCTGGCAGAAGAGATCGCCAAAAGGAACAAAACTTTCCAAGAAAGTAATTTAATGTCCAATGAATGCAAAAGGAGGAGCTTGAAGAGCCCCCAGAACCAAATTCAAACTCCAAGGAGGAGAAATTGACTTAATGACAGGTTTTATATGAACCAAAGCTTGTACAAAACAATGAATATCAGGAAGATTAGCAATCTTTCTGTGAAAAAGAACAGAAAGAGCAGAGATTTGTCCTTTCAAAGAACTTGTGGATAAACCTTTATCTAAACCATCCTGAAGAAACTGTAAAATTCTCGGAATTCTAAAAGAATGCCAAGAAAAATGATGAGAAAGACACCAAGAAATATAAGTCTTCCAGACTCTATAATATATCTCTCTAGATACAGATTTACGAGCCTGTAACATAGTATTAATCACAGAGTCAGAGAAACCTCTTTGACCAAGAATCAAGCGTTCAATCTCCATACCTTTAAATTTAAGGATTTGAGATCCTGATGGAAAAAAGGACCTTGCGACAGAAGGTGTGATCTTAGCGGAAGAGTCCACGGATGGCAAGAGGCCATCCGGACAAGATCCGCATACCAAAACCTGTGAGGCCATGCCGGAGCTACCAGCAGAACAAACGAGCATTCCTTCAGAATCTTGGAGATTACTCTTGGAAGAAGAACTAGAGGCGGAAAGATATAGCCAGGATGATACTTCCAAGGAAGTGATAATGCATCCACTGCTTCCGCCTGAGGATCCCGGGATCTGGACAGATACCTGGGAAGTTTCTTGTTTAGATGAGACGCCATCAGATCTATTTCTGGAAGCTCCCACATTTGAACAATCTGAAGAAATACCTCTGGGTGAAGAGACCATTCGCCCGGATGCAATGTTTGGCGACTGAGATAATCCGCTTCCCAATTGTCTATACCTGGGATATGAACCGCAGAGATTAGACAGGAGCTGGATGCCGCCCAAACCAGAATTCGAGATACTTCTTTCATAGCCAGAGGACTGTGAGTCCCTCCTTGATGATTGATGTATGCCACAGTTGTGACATTGTCTGTCTGAAAACAAATGAACGATTCTCTCTTCAGAAGAGGCCAAGACTCAAGAGCTCTGAAAATTGCACGGAGTTCCAAAATATTGATCGGTAATCTCCCCTCCTGAGATTCCCAAACTCCTTGTGCCGTCAGAGATCCCCACACAGCTCCCCAACCTGTAAGACTTGCATCTGTTGAAATTACAGTCCAGGTCGGAAGAACAAAAGAAGCCCTCTGAATTAAACGATGGTGATCTGTCCACCACGTTAGAGAGTGTCGTACAATCGTTTTTAAAGATATTAATTGAGATATCTTTGTGTAATCCCTGCACCATTGATTCAGCATACAGAGCTGAAGAGGTCGCATGTGAAAACGAGCAAAGGGGATCGCGTCCGATGCAGCAGTCATAAGACCTAGAATTTCCATGCATAAGGCTACCGAAGGGAATGATTGTGACTGAAGGTTTCGACAAGCTGAAATCAATTTTAGACGTCTCTTGTCTGTCAAAGACAGAGTCATGGACACTGAATCTATCTGGAAACCCAGAAAAGTTACCCTTGTCTGAGGAATCAATGAACTTTTTAGTGAATTGATCCTCCAACCATGATCTTGAAGAAACAACACAAGTCGATTCGTATGAGATTCTGCTAAATGTAAAGACTGAGCAAGTACCAAGATATCGTCCAAATAAGGAAATACCACAATACCCTGTTCTCTGATTACAGACAGAAGGGCACCGAGAACCTTTGTAAAAATTCTTGGAGCTGTAGCTAGGCCAAACGGCAGAGCCACAAACTGGTAATGCTTGTCCAGAAAAGAGAATCTCAGGAACTGATAATGATCTGGATGAATCGGAATATGCAGATATGCATCCTGTAAATCTATTGTGGACATATAATGCCCTTGCTGAACAAAAGGCAAGATAGTCCTTACAGTTACCATTTTGAACGTTGGTATCCTTACATAACGATTCAATATTTTTAGATCCAGAACTGGTCTGAAGGAATTCTCCTTCTTTGGTACAATGAAGAGATTCGAATAAAACCCCAGCCCCTGATCCAGAACTGGAACTGGCATAATTACTCCAGCCAACTCTAGATCTGAAACACATTTCAGAAATGCTTGAGCTTTCACTGGATTTACTGGGACACGGGAAAGAAAAAATCTCTTTGCAGGAGGTCTTATCTTGAAACCAATTCTGTACCCTTCTGAAACAATGTTCTGAATCCAAAGATTGTGAACAGAATTGATCCAAATTTCTTTGAAAAAAACGTAACCTGCCCCCTACCAGCTGAGCTGGAATGAGGGCAGCACCTTCATGTGGACTTAGAAGCTGGCTTTGCTTTTCTAGAAGGCTTGGATTTATTCCAGACTGGAGATGGTTTCCAAACTGAAACTGCTCCTGAGGATGAAGGATCAGGTTTTTGTTCTTTGTTGAAACGAAAGGAACGAAAACGATTATTAGCTCTGTTTTTACCCTTAGATTTTTTATCCTGTGGTAAAAAAGTTCCTTTCCCACCAGTAACAGTTGAGATAATAGAATCCAACTGAAAACCAAATAATTTGTTACCCTGGAAAGAAATGGAAAGTAGAGTCGATTTAGAAGACATATCAGCATTCCAAGTTTTAAGCCATAAAGCTCTTCTAGCTAAAATAGCTAGAGACATAAACCTGACATCATCTCTGATAATATCAAAAATGGCATCACAGATAAAATTATTAGCATGTTGAAGAAGAATAATAATATTATGAGAATCATGATCTGTTACTTGTTGCGCTAAAGTTTCCAACCAAAAAGTTGAAGCTGCAGCAACATCAGCCAATGATATAGCAGGTCTAAGAAGATTACCTGAACACAGATAAGCTTTTCTTAGAAAGGATTCAATTTTCCTATCTAAAGGATCCTTAAACGAAGTACCATCTGACGTAGGAATTGTAGTACGTTTAGCAAGGGTAGAAATAGCCCCATCAACTTTAGGGATTTTGTCCCAAAATTCTAATCTGTCAGACGGCACAGGATATAATTGCTTAAAACGTTTAGAAGGAGTAAATGAATTACCCAAATTATTCCATTCTCTGGAAATTACTTCAGAAATAGCACCAGGAACAGGAAAAACTTCTGGAATAACCACAGGAGATTTAAAGACCTTATCTAAACGTTTAGATTTAGTATCAAGAGGACCAGAATCCTCAATTTCTAAAGCAATTAGTACTTCTTTAAGTAAAGAACGAATAAATTCCATTTTAAATAAATATGAAGATTTATCAGCATCAACCTCTGAGACAGAATCCTCTGAACCAGAAGAGTCATTAGAATCAGAATGATGATGTTCATTTAAAAATTCATCTGTATAAAGAGAAGTTTTAAAAGATTTTTTATGTTTACTAGAAGGAGGAATAACAGACATAGCCTTCTTGATGGATTCAGAAACAAAATCTCTTATGTTATCAGGAACATTCTGAACATTAGATGTTGATGGAACTGCAACAGGTAATGGTACATTACTAAAGGAAATATTATCTGCATTAACAAGTTTGTCATGACAATTAATACAAACAACAGCTGGAGGAACAGCTACCAAAAGTTTACAGCAGATACACTTAGCTTTGGTAGTTCCAGCACCAGACAGCGATTTTCCTGAAGTATCTTCTGACTCAGATGCAACGTGAAACATCTTGCAATATGTAAGAGAAAAAACAACATATAAAGCAAAATTGATCAAATTCCTTAAATGACAGTTTCAGGAATGGGAAAAAATGCCAAGGAACAAGCTTCTAGCAACCAGAAGCAAAGAAAAAAAATGAGACTTAAATAATGTGGAGACAAAAGCGACGCCCATATTTTTTTAGCGCCAAATAAGACGCCCACATTATTTGGCGCCTAAATGCTTTTGGCGCCAAAATGACGCCACGTCCGGAACGCCGACATTTTTGGCGCAAAAGAACGTCAAAAAATGACGCACATTCCGGCGACACGTAGGACACCGGAAACAGAAAAGATTTTTTGCGCCAAAAAACATAATTTATGTAAGAACTTACCTGATAAATTCATTTCTTTCATATTAGCAAGAGTCCATGAGCTAGTGACGTATGGGATATACATTCCTACCAGGAGGGGCAAAGTTTCCCAAACCTTAAAATGCCTATAAATACACCCCTCACCACACCCACAATTCAGTTTAACGAATAGCCAAGAAGTGGGGTGATAAGAAAAAAGTGCGAAAGCATATAAAATAAGGAATTGGAATAATTGTGCTTTATACAAAAAAATCATAACCACCACAAAAAAGGGCGGGCCTCATGGACTCTTGCTAATATGAAAGAAATGAATTTATCAGGTAAGTTCTTACATAAATTATGTTTTCTTTCATGTAATTAGCAAGAGTCCATGAGCTAGTGACGTATGGGATAATGACTACCCAAGATGTGGATCTTTCCACACAAGAGTCACTAGAGAGGGAGGGATAAAATAAAGACAGCCAATTCCTGCTGAAAATAATTCACACCCAAAATAAAGTTTAATGAAAAACATAAGCAGAAGATTCAAACTGAAACCGCTGCCTGAAGTACTTTTCTACCAAAAACTGCTTCAGAAGAAGAAAATACAACAAAATGGTAGAATTTGGTAAAAGTATGCAAAGAGGACCAAGTTGCCGCTTTGCAAATCTGATCAACCGAAGCTTCATTCCTAAACGCCCAGGAAGTAGAAACTGAACTAGTAGAATGAGCTGTAATCCTATGAGGCGGAGTCTTACCCGACTCAACATAGGCAAGATGAATTAAAGATTTCAACCAAGATGCCAAAGAAATGGCAGAAGTTTTCTGGCCTTTCTAAAACCGGAAAAGATAACAAATAAACTAGAAGTCTTTCGGAAAGACTTAGTAGCTTCAACATAATATTTCAAAGCTCTAATAACATCCAAAGAATGCAACGATTTCTCCTTAGAATTCTTAGGATTAGGACATAATGAAGGAACCACAATGTCTCTACTAATGTTGTTGGAATTCACAACTTAGGTAAAAATTCAAAAGAAGTTCGCAACACCGCCTTATCCTGATGAAAAATCAGAAAAGGAGACTCACAAGAAAGAGCAGATAATTCAGAAACTCTTCTGGCAGAAGAGATGGCCAAAAGGAACAAAACTTTCCAAGAAAGTAATTTAATATCCAATGAATGCATAGGTTCAAATGGAGGAGCTTGAAGAGCCCCCAGAACCAAATTCAAACTCCAAGGAGGAGAAATTGACTTAATGACAGGCTTTATACGAACCAAAGCTTGTACAAAACAATGAATATCAGGAAGAATAGCAATCTTTCTGTGAAAAAGAACAGAAAGAGCAGAGATTTGACCTTTCAAGGAACTTGCGGACAAACCCTTATCTAAACCATCCTGAAGAAACTGTAATATGCTCGGTATTCTAAAAGAATGCCAAGAAAAATGATGAGAAAGACACCAAGAAATATAAGTCTTCCAGACTCTATAATATATCTCTCTGGATACAGAAACCTCTTTGACCAAGAATCAAGCGTTCAATCTCCATACCTTTAAATTTAAGGATTTCAGATCCTGATGGAAAAAAGGACCTTGAGACAAAAGGTCTGGTCTTAACGGAAGAGTCCACGGTTGGCAAGAGGCCATCCGGACAAGATCCGCATACCAAAACCTGTGAGGCCATGCCGGAGCTACCAGCAGAACAAACGAGCATTCCTTCAGAATCTTGGAGATTACTCTTGGAAGAAGAACTAGAGGCAGAAAGATATAGGCAGGATGATACTTCCAAGGAAGTGATAATGCATCCACTGCCTCCGCCTGAGGATCCCGGGATCTGGACAGATACCTGGGAAGTTTCTTGTTTAGATGAGAAGCCATCAGATCTATTTCTGGAAGTTCCCACATTTGAACAATCTGAAGAAATACCTCTGGGTGAAGAGACCATTCGCCCGGATGCAACGTTTGGCGACTGAAATAATCCGCTTTCCAATTGTCCATACCTGGGATATGAACCGCAGAGATTAGACAGGAGCTGGATTCTGCCCAAACCAAAATTCGAGATACTTCTTTCATAACCAGAGGACTGTGAGTCCCTCCTTGATGATTGATGTATGCCACAGTTGTGACATTGTCTATCTGAAAACAAATGAACAACTCTCTCTTCAGAAGAGGCCAAGACTGAAGAGCTCTGAAAATTGCACGGAGTTCCAAAATATTGATCGGAAATCTCACCTCCTGAGATTCCCAAACCCCTTGTGCCGTCAGATACCCCCACACAGCTCCCCAACCTGTAAGACTTGCATCTGTTGAGATTATAGTCCAGGTCGGAAGAACAAAGAAGCCCCCTGAACTAAACGATGGTGATCTGTCCACCATGTCAGAGAGTGTCGTAAAATCGGTTTAAAGATATTAATTGAGATATCTTTGAGTAATCCCTGCACCATTGGTTCAGCATACAGAGCTGAAGAGGTCGCATGTGAAAACGAGCAAAGGAGATCGCATCTGATGCGGCAGTCCTAAGACCCAACATTTCCATGCATAAGGCTACCAAAGGGAATGATTGTGACTGAAGGTTTTGAATAGCTGATATCAATGTTAAACTTCTCTTGTCTGACAAGGACAGAGTCATAGACACTGAATTTATCTAGAAACCTAAAAAGGTTACCCTTGTCTGAGGAATCAATGAACTGATTGGTAAATTGATCCTCCAACCATGAACTTGAAGAAACAACACAAGTCGATTCGTATGAGATTCTTCGAAAATGAGAAGACTGAGCAAGTACCAAGATATCGTCCAAATAAGGAAATACCAAAACCCTATTCTCTGATTACAGAAAGAAGGGCACCGAGAACCTTTGAAAAAAATTCTTGGAACTGAGGCTAGGCCAAACGGTAGAGCCACAAAACTGGTAATGCTTGTCTAAAAAGAGAATCTCAGACACTAAAAGTGATCTGGATGAATCGGAATATGCAGATACACATCCTGTAAATCTATTGTAGACATATAATGCCCTTGCTAAACAAAAGGCAGGATAGTCCTACAGTAACCATCTTGAATGTTGGTATCCTAACATAACGATTCAATAATGATAGATCCGGAACTGGTCTGAAGGAATTGACCTTCTTTGGTACAATGAAGAGATAAAATAAAACCCCAGCCCTTGTTCCAGAACTGGAACTGGCATAAATACTCCAGCCAACTCTAGATCTGAAACACATTTCAGAAATGCTGAGCCTTTGCTGTGTTAACTGGGACACGGGAAAGAAAAGAATCTCTTAGCAGGAGGCCTTAACTTGAAGCCAATTCTGTACCTTTCTGAAACAATGTTTCTGAAACCAGAGATTAAGAACGGAATTGATCCAAATTTCTTTGAAGAAAACGTAATCTGCCCCATACCAGCTGAGCTGGAATAAGGGCCGCACCTTCATAGGTACTTAGGAGCTGGCTATAGGTTTCTATAAGGCTTGGATATATTCCAAACTGGAAATAGTTTCCAAACTGATACCGCTCCTGAGGATGAAGGATCAGGCTTTTGTTCCTTGTTGTGAGGAAAGGAACGAAAATGATTATTTACCCTGGAAAGAAAGGGAAAGCAAAGTTGACTTAGAAGACATGTCAGCATTCCAAGTTTAATCCATAAAGCTTTTCTAGCTAAAATAGCTAGAGACATATACCTGACATCAACTCTAATGATATCAAAAGATGGTATCACCAATAAAATTATTAGCATGTTATAGAATAATAATAATGCTATAAAATTATGATCTGTTACTTGTTGCGCTAAGGCTTCTAACCAAAAAGTTGAAGCTGCAGCAACATCCGCTAAAAATATAGCAGGTCTAAGAAGATTACCTAAACATAAGTAAGCTTTTCTTAGAAAGGATTCA
Organism: Bombina bombina; assembly: GCF_027579735.1. Classification (NCBI taxonomy): domain Eukaryota; kingdom Metazoa; phylum Chordata; class Amphibia; order Anura; family Bombinatoridae; genus Bombina; species Bombina bombina. The sequence goes on along the minus strand of NC_069502.1, from coordinate 954,947,945 downwards.
ATTTTCCTATCTAAAGGATCCTTAAATGAAGTACTATCTGCCGTAGGAATAGTAGTACATTAGCAGGAGTAGAGACAGCCCCATAACCTTAGGGATTTTTGTCCCAAAAAACTCTAATCTGTCAGATGGCACAGGATATAATTTGCTTAAACGTCTAGAAGGAGTAAATAAATTACCCAAATTATTCCATTCCCTGGAAATTACTTCAGAAATAGCATCAGGGAGATAAAACACTTCTGGAATAACTACAGGAGATTTAAAAACCTTATTTAATGTTTACATTTAGTATCAAGAGGACCAGAATCCTCTATTTCTAATGCAAATAACACTTCTTTAAGTAAAGAACGAATAAATTCCATCTTGAACAAATACAAAGATTTATCAGCATCAACCTCTGAGACAGAAACCTCTGAACCAGAAGAACCATTATCAGTATCAGAATGATGATGTTCATTTAAAAATTCATCTGAAAAAAGAGAAGTTTTAAAAGACTTTTATGTATACTAGAAGGAGAAATAACAGACATAGCCTTCTTAATGGATTTAAAAAATAAAATCTCTTATGTTATCAGTATCACTCTGAAAATTAGATGTTGACGGAACAGCAACAGGTAATGTAACAGTACTAAAGGAAATTTTATCTGCATTAATAAGTTTGACATGACATGCAATACAAATAACAGCTGGAGAAACAGATACCAAAAGTTTATAGCAGATACACTTAGCTTGGTAACTCCAGCACTGTGCAGTGATTTTCCTGAAGTATCTTCTGACTCAGTTGCAACGTGGAACATCTTGCAATATGTAAAAGAAAAAAAACAACATATAAAGCAAAATTGATCAAATTCCTTAAATGACAGTTTCAGGAATGGGAAAAAAATGCCAGTGAACAAGCTTCTAGCAACCAGAAGCAATAAATAATGAGACTTAAATAATGTGGAGACAAAAATGACGCCCATATTTTTTAGCGCCAAAAAAAGACGCCCACATTATTTGGCGCCAAAAATGACGCCACATCCGGAACGCCGACATTTTTGACGCAAAAAAACGTCAAAAAATGACGCAACTTCCGGCGACACGTATGACGCCGGAAACAGAAAAAAAAATTTGCGCCAAAAAAGTCCGCGCCAAGAATGACGCAATAAAATGAAGCATTTTCTGCCCCCGCGAGCCTAACAGCCCACAGGGAAAAAGTCAAATTTTTTAAGGTAAGAAAAAATGATTGAAACAAATGCATTTATCCCAAATATGAAACTGACTGTCTGAAAAATAAGGAATGTTGAACATTCTGAGTCAAGGCAAATAAATGTTTGAATACATATATTTAGAACTTTATAAACAAAGTGCCCAACCATAGCTTAGAGTGTCACAGAAAATAAGATTTACTTACCCCAGGACACTCATCTACATGTTTGTAGAAAGCCAAACCAGTACTGAAACGAGAATCAGCAGAGGTAATGGTATATATAAGAGTATATCGTCGATCTGAAAAGGGAGGTAAGAGATGAATCTCTACGACCGATAACAGAGAACCTATGAAATAGACCCCGTAGAAGGAGATCACTGCATTCAAATAGGCAATACTCTCCTCACATCCCTCTGACATTCACTGCACACTGAGAGGAAAACCGGGCTCCAACTTGCTGCGGAGCGCATATCAACGTAGAATCTAGCACAAACTTACTTCACCACCTCCATCGGAGGCAAAGTTTGTAAAACTGAATTGTGGGTGTGGTGAGGGGTGTATTTATAGGCATTTTAAGGTTTGGGAAACTTTGCCCCTCCTGGTAGGAATGTATATCCCATACGTCACTAGCTCATGGACTCTTGCTAATTACATGAAAGAAAAATCCGCGCCAAGAATGACGCAATAAAATTAAGCATTTTCAGCCCCCGCGAGCCTAACAGCCCACAGGGAAAAAAGTCAAATTTTTAAGGTAAGAAAAATATTTGATTCAAGTGCATTATCCCAAATATGAAACTGACTGTCTGAAAATAAGGAATTTTGAACATCCTGAGTCAAGGCAAATAAATGTTTGAATACATATATTTAGAACTTTATTAAAAAAGTGCCCAACCATAGCTTAGAGTGTCACAGAAAATAAGACTTACACTCCCGCAACTTATAAACTTAGACCAAGTAGGATTCATCCCCCATCGGGAGGGCCCGGACAATACTAGGCGTTTGCTAAATATCTGCACTGAATCCACCAGACTTAATAGGCCATTCTCTGTAATCTCATTAGATGCAGAGAAGGCTTTTGAACGCGTTCGATGGTCCTACCTATGGGAAGTCCTCAAAACCTTCGGTTTCCCAGACCAAATTATCAAGGCGATACAGGCTCTTTACTCTACCCCCTCGGCAGTAGTCAGAGGACTAGGCTTCGTCTCGCCCCCCTTTTCAATTTCCAACGGTACCAGACAAGGGTGTCCACTTTCACCTCTCCTTTTTGCCCTTGCAATCGAACCATTAGCGGAGCAAATCAGACAAGATAAGAAAATAGATGGAGTACGTCTGCATGGCACTATCCATAAAATAGCGCTCTTTGCCGACGACATAACAATACTCTCTTCAGATCCTCTATCTTCATTCCCGAGGCTGAAGGAAATCTTAGACTCTTTTGGATACATGTCCCTTTATAAATTAAATTTAGATAAAAACATAATTTATGTAAGAACTTACCTGATAAATTCATTTCTTTCATATTAACAAGAGTCCATGAGCTAGTGACGTATGGGATATACATTCCTACCAGGAGGGGCAAAGTTTCCCAAACCTTAAAATGCCTATAAATACACCCCTCACCACACCCACAAATCAGTTTAACGAATAGCCAAGAAGTGGGGTGATAAGAAAAAAAGTGCGAAGCATATAAAATAAGGAATTGGAATAATTGTGCTTTATACAAAAAAATCATAACCACCACAAAAAAGGGTGGGCCTCATGGACTCTTGTTAATATGAAAGAAATGAATTTATCAGGTAAGTTCTTACATAAATTATGTTTTCTTTCATGTAATTAACAAGAGTCCATGAGCTAGTGACGTATGGGATAATGACTACCCAAGATGTGGATCTTTCCACACAAGAGTCACTAGAGAGGGAGGGATAAAATAAAGACAGCCAATTCCTGCTGAAAATAATCCACACCCAAAATAAAGTTTAACAAAAAACATAAGCAGAAGATTCAAACTGAAACCGCTGCCTGAAGAACTTTTCTACCAAAAACTGCTTCAGAAGAAGAAAATACATCAAAATGGTAGAATTTAGTAAAAGTATGCAAAGAGGACCAAGTTGCTGCTTTGCAGATCTGGTCAACCGAAGCTTCATTCCTAAACGCCCAGGAAGTAGAAACTGACCTAGTAGAATGAGCTGTAATTCTTTGAGGCGGAATTTTACCCGACTCAACATAGGCAAGATGAATTAAAGATTTCAACCAAGATGCCAAAGAAATGGCAGAAGCTTTCTGGCCTTTCCTAGAACCGGAAAAGATAACAAATAGACTAGAAGTCTTACGGAAAGATTTCGTAGCTTCAACATAATATTTCAAAGCTCTAACAACATCCAAAGAATGCAATGATTTCTCCTTAGAATTCTTAGGATTAGGACATAATGAAGGAACCACAATTTCTCTACTAATGTTGTTGGAATTCACAACTTTAGGTAAAAATTCAAAAGAAGTTCGCAACACCGCCTTATCCTGATGAAAAATCAGAAAAGGAGACTCACACGAAAGAGCAGATAATTCAGAAACTCTTCTAGCAGAAGAGATGGCCAAAAGGAACAAAACTTTCCAAGAAAGTAATTTAATGTCCAATGAATGCATAGGTTCAAACGGAGGAGCTTGAAGAGCTCCCAGAACCAAATTCAAACTCCAAGGAGGAGAAATTGACTTAATGACAGGTTTTATACGAACCAAAGCTTGTACAAAACAATGAATATCAGGAAGAATAGCAATCTTTCTGTGAAAAAGAACAGAAAGAGCAGAGATTTGTCCTTTCAAAGAACTTGCGGACAAACCCTTATCTAAACCATCCTGAAGAAACTGTAAAATTCTCGGTATTCTAAAAGAATGCCAAGAAAAATGATGAGAAAGACACCAAGAAATATAAGTCTTCCAGACTCTATAATATATCTCTCGAGATACAGATTTACGAGCCTGTAACATAGTATTAATCACGGAGTCAGAGAAACCTCTATGACCAAGAATCAAGCGTTCAATCTCCATACCTTTAAATTTAAGGATTTCAGATCCGGATGGAAAAAAGGACCTTGTGACAGAAGGTCTGGTCTTAACGGAAGAGTCAATGGCTGGCAAAATGCCATCCGGACAAGATCCGCATACCAAAACCTGTGAGGCCATGCCGGAGCTATTAGCAGAACAAACGAGCATTCCCTCAGAATCTTGGAGATTACTCTTGGAAGAAGAACTAGAGGCGGAAAGATATAGGCAGGATGATACTTCCAAGGAAGTGATAATGCATCCACTGCCTCCGCCTGAGGATCCCGGGATCTGGACAGATACCTGGGAAGTTTCTTGTTTAGATGAGAGGCCATCAGATCTATCTCTGGGAGCCCCCACAATTGAACAATCTGAAGAAATACCTCTGGGTGAAGAGACCATTCGCCCGGATGCAACGTTTGGCGACTGAGATAATCCGCTTCCCAATTGTCTACACCTGGGATATGAACCGCAGAGATTAGACAGGAGCTGGATTCCGCCCAAACCAAAATTCGAGATACTTCTTTCATAGCCAGAGGACTGTGAGTCCCTCCTTGATGATTGATGTATGCCACAGTTGTGACATTGTCTGTCTGAAAACAAATGAACGATTCTCTCTTCAGAAGAGGCCAAAACTGAAGAGCTCTGAAAACTGCACGGAGTTCCAAGATATTGATCGGTAATCTCACCTCCTGAGATTCCCAAACTCCTTGTGCCGTCAGAGATCCCCACACAGCTCCCCAACCTGTGAGACTTGCATCTGTTGAAATTACAGTCCAGGTCGGAAGAACAAAAGAAGCCCCCTGAATTAAACGATGGTGATCTGTCCACCACGTTAGAGAGTGCCGAACAATCGGTTTTAAAGATATTAATTGAGATATCTTCGTGTAATCCCTGCACCATTGGTTCAGCATACAGAGCTGAAGAGGTCGCATGTGAAAACGAGCAAAGGGGATCGCGTCCGATGCAGCAGTCATAAGACCTAGAATTTCCATGCATAAGGCTACCGAAGGGAATGATTGAGACTGAAGGTTTCGACAGGCTGTAATCAATTTTAGACGTCTCTTGTCTGTTAAAGACAAAGTCATGGACACTGAATCTATCTGGAAACCCAGAAAGGTTACCCTTGTTTGAGGAATCAAAGAACTTTTTGGTAAATTGATCCTCCAACCATGATCTTGAAGAAACAACACAAGTCGATTCGTATGAGACTCTGCTAAATGTAAAGACGGAGCAAGTACCAAGATATCGTCCAAATAAGGAAATACCACAATACCCTGTTCTCTGATTACAGACAGAAGGGCACCGAGAATCTTTGTGAAAATTCTTGGAGCTGTAGCAAGGCCAAACGGTAGAGCCACAAATTGGTAATGCTTGTCTAGAAAAGAGAATCTCAGGAACTGATAATGATCTGGATGAATCGGAATATGCAGATATGCATCCTGTAAATCTATTGTGGACATATAATTCCCTTGCTGAACAAAAGGCAATATAGTCCTTACAGTTACCATCTTGAACGTTGGTATCCTTACATAACGATTCAATAATTTTAGATCCAGAACTGGTCTGAAGGAATTCTCCTTCTTTGGTACAATGAAGAGATTTGAATAAAACCCCATCCCCTGTTCCGGAACTGGAACTGGCATAATTACTCCAGCCAACTCTAGATCTGAAACACAATTCAGAAATGCTTGAGCTTTCACTGGATTTACTGGGACATGGGAAAGAAAAAATCTCTTTGCAGGAGGTCTCATCTTGAAACCAATTCTGTACCCTTCTGAGACAATGTTCTGAATCCAAAGATTGTGAACAGAATTGATCCAAATTTCTTTGAAAAAACGTAACCTGCCCCCTACCAGCTGAACTGGAATGAGGGCCGTACCTTCATGTGAACTTAGAAGCAGGCTTTGCCTTTCTAGCAGGCTTGGATTTATTCCAGACTGGAGATGGTTTCCAAACTGAAACTGCTCCTGAGGACGAAGGATCAGGCTTTTGTTCTTTGTTGAAACGAAAGGAACGAAAACGATTGTTAGCCCTGTTTTTACCTTTAGACTGATTTGTGGGTGTGGTGAGGGGTGTATTTATAGGCATTTTAAGGTTTGGGAAACTTTGCCCCTCCTGGTAGGAATGTATATCCCATACGTCACTAGCTCATGGACTCTTGTTAATTACATGAAAGAAACAGAAATTTTCACCTGGGGCTTTCTCCAAGACACAGCTGACACCCTAATGACCCAATATAGAGTACACTGCACCAACAACTTCATCTCGCACTTAGGGGTCAAGATATCAAACAATATCCCTCAGATGATCAAAGACAATTATTTGCCCCTTTTAGCCGAACTGCGCACTCTGAAGGACAAATGGGATTACACTTATATATCATGGATAGGCAGACTAACGGCCCTTAAGATGTCATTCCTACCCAAAATAACATATCTATTTAGATGCCTTCCTTTCCGTATTCCGAGGTATCTCCTCCATCAATTTCAGAGCGAATTCACAAAATATATATGGCAGCATAAACCTCCTAGAGTGGCGCATAAAATCCTCCAAAGCCCCCTTAGTAGAGGAGGCATAGCCTCCCCTTCGATAACAAGGTATTATGAAGGAGCCATGCTCACTCACATTTCGCAATGGGGTGCGAAGGACTCTCCTAGTAAGTGGAAAACCATAGAACAAGCCTCGCTCCCAAACCACATATTCCTACCTGACTTGATTTGGATCCCTACCCACACACGACAGACCATAGGCATTAGTAACACCATAATACGAGAATGCCTCGCCATGTGGGATAAGCTGAGACATTATCCATATATCGCCCCGCATCCTTCACCTATCACTTCCATGATGGGTCTCCACCGAGGCCTACCTGACTCTCACCCTCACAGCTGGACACGAGTAGGAATACAGATAGTAGCTGACTTTTGGGTCACTTCACCAGCTCCGCGCTTCATGACACTATCAGAAATACAGGCTGGCTTCATCTTATCCAGACATATGACATTTGAATATACTAGACTAAAGAGCTTTCTTCTCAGCTGGGGCTTCCAACCTGAATTGCACCGACCCCGAACACTCTGGGAAATGACTTGGCAACAAGGCAGCAAACTAAATAGACCCCTATCAATACACTACACCTTAATATGAAACTCAGACTCTGAGAACAAGCTCCCTCACTTACTTAAATGGGAATCGCTTCTGAACGTGACCGTACCCCCACAGGCATGGCAACATGTAATCTCCCTCACCAAAAAAGCACTACACTGTGTTACACCCTTCGAGACTTATTACAAACTCTTAACGCATTGGTACCTCACCCCTACTAGACTAAACAAAATGTTTGACTCTGCATCTCCTCTATGTTGGCGTAATTGTGGTCAAAAAGGAGATTCCTTACATATATGGTGGGAATGTCCCAAGTTGAGACCCTTATGGAATACTTGTTTCCGTACGCTAGCAGGACTAGGTATAGCACTTCCCACAACTCCTTCCAATGCCCTTTTACACATAGGCATCCCTAAACTACCTAAGCACCAAGCATACCTGGCAATTTATTTGTTAACAGCTACTAAAGCGACTATAGCCAAGTCATGGAAAACCAAGACGCCGCCAAAATGGTCATGCATTCTAACCTATATGGCATATATCTACAACATGGAGAAACCTATCTTTTACTCCCTAAATAATTCAGACCTGTTTGAACTAGTGTGGGCGGATTGGCAATCCTGCTATAACACTACTTGGTCCCCGAACACTAGAGTAAACACACGTTAGATGACCTATGATGTCTATCCTCTGAATAAGAACTCTCTTTCTACCTCTAACCCTACTGTCACCCTTCCTCTCCTCTCCAGCCCCTTCCCCATCCCAACTAACCTACCTTTTATGATAGGAACTATATCATGCTCACTTACCATTTAATGAATACATTCCAACCTGAAATGTTGAAATCGTTGGAATTTTCTGTTTACACATCCTGTAGGAGCCTGCGTGCTCCAAAATCATTCATTATGTTATCTCTGTAATTGAGATTATTATTTATCAATAAAAAATTTGAAACTTAAATAAAAAAAAAAAAAAAAAAAGAAAAGAAAAAGAAAATAAGACTTACTTACCCCAGGACACTCATCTACATGTTTGTAGAAAGCCAAACCAGTACTGAAACGAAAATCAGCAGAGGTAATGGTATATATATATAAGAGTATATCGTCGATCTGAAAAGGGAGGTAAGAGATGAATCTCTACAACCGATAACAGAGAACCTATGAAATAGACCCCGTAGAAGGAGATCATTGAATTCAAACAGGCAATACTCTCCTCACATCCCTCTGACATTCACTGCACGCTGAGAGGAAAACCGGGCTCCAACCTGCTGCGGAGCGCATATCAACGTAGAATCTAGCACAAACTTACTTCACCACCTCCATAGGAGGCAAAGTTTGTAAAAACTGAATTGTGGGTGTGGTGAGGGGTGTATTTATAGGCATTTTAAGGTTTGGGAAACTTTGCCCCTCCTGGTAGGAATGTATATCCCATACGTCACTAGCTCATGGACTCTTGCTAATTACATGAAAGAAACTAAATTTATGCTTACCTGATAAATTGATTTCTTCTATGGTCGAGACGAGTCCACGGATTCATCCTTTACTTGTGGGATATTATCCTTCCCTACAGGAAGTGGCAAAGAGCACCACAACAGAGCTAACTATATAGCTCCTCCCTTAGCTCCACCCCCCAGTCATTTGACCGAAGGTACAGGAAAAAAAAGGAGAAACTACAAGGTGCAGAGGTGACTGAGTTTAAATAAAAAAATACAATCTGTCTTAAAATGACAGGGCGGGCCGTGGACTCGTCTTAACATAGAAGAAATCAATTTATCAGGTAAGCATAAATTTAGTTTTCTTCTATAAAGGTAAGACGAGTCCACAGATTCATCCTTTACTTGTGGGATACAATACCAAAGCTACAGGACACGGATGAACGGGAGGGACAATAAAGATGGTTAAACAGAAGGCACCACTACTTGAAGAACTTTTCTCCCAAAAATAGCCTACGAAGAAGCAAAGGTATCAAATTTGTAAAATTTGGAAAAGGTATGAAGCAAAGACCAAGTCGCAGCCTTACAAATCTGTTCAACAGAAGCATCATTTTTAAAAGCCCATGTGGAAGCCGCCGCTCTAGTAGAGTGAGCTGTAATTCTTTCAGGAGGCTGCTGTCCAGCAGTCTCGTATGCCAAACGGATGATGCTTTTCAGCGAAAAGGCAAGAGAGGTAGCCGTAGCTTTTTGACCCCTACATTTTCCAGAATAGACAACAAACAAAGAAGATGTTTGACGGAAATCTTTGGTCGCTTGCAAGTAAAACTTCAAAGCACGAACCACGTCCAAGTTTATATTCCTATTAGTAACAACCTTAGGAAGGAATCCAGGTTTGGTACGCAAAACCACCTTATCAGCATGGAAAACAAAATAATAAGGCGAGTCGCACTGCAATGCAGATAGTTCAGAAACTCTTCGAGCCGAAGAGATGGCAAGTAAAAACATAACTTTCCAAGATAGAAGCTTAATATCTATGGAATGCATAGGTTCAAACGGAACCCCTTGAAGAACTTTAAGAACTAAATTCAAACTCCATGGCGGAGCAACAGGTTTAAACACAGGCTTGATTCTAACTAAAGCGTGACAGAACGACTGAACGTCTGGAACATCTGCCAGACGTTTGTGCAGTAGAGTTGATAAAGCAGATATCTGTCCCTTTAAGGAACTAGCTGATAGCCCCTTCTCCAATCCTTCTTGGAGAAAGGACGGAATCCTGATCTCACTCCATGAGTAGCCTTTGGATTCGCACCAATAAAGATATTTACGCCATATCTTATGATAAATTTTCCTGGTGACAGGCTTTCGAGCCTGAACCAAGGTATCTATGACCGACTCAGAGAAACCCCGCTTGGATAAAATCAAGCGTTCAATCTCCAAGGAGTCAGCCGCAGAGAAACTAGATTTGGATGCTGGAACCGACCTTGAATCAGAAGGTCCTGTCTCAGTGACAGAGTCCATGGTGGAAGAGATGACATGTCCACCAGGTCTGCATACCAAGTCCTGCGTGGCCACGCAGGTGCTATCAAAATCACAGAAGCTCTCTCCTGTTTGATTCTGGCAATCAAACGAGGAAGGAGAGGAAAATGTGGAAACACATAAGCCAGGTTGAACGACCAGGGTACTGCTAGAGCATCTATCAGTACTGCCTGAGGATCCCTTGACCTGGACCCGTAATAAGGAAGTTTGGCATTCTGACGAGACGCCATCAGATCCATTTCTGGTGTGCCCCATTGCTGAATCAATTGTGCAAACACCTCCGGATGGAGTTCCCACTCCCCCGGATGAAAAGTCTGACGACTTAGAAAATCCGCTTCCCAGTTCTCCACCCCTGGGATATAGATTACTGATAGATGGCAAAAGTGAGTCTCTGCCAATGAAATTATTTTGGTAACCTCTATCATCGCTAGAGAACTCTTTGTTCCCCCTTGATGATTGATATATGCTACAGTCGTGATATTGTCCGACTGGAATCTTATGAATCTGGCCGAAGCCAGCTGAGGCCACGCCTGAAGCGCGTTGAATATCACTCTCGGTTCTAGAATATTTATCGGGAGGAGAGCCTCCTCCTGAGTCCACAAACCCTGTGCTTTCAGGGAATTCCAGACTGCACCCCAGCCCAATAGGCTGGCGTCCGTCGTCACTATGACTCACGCTGGCGGGCGAAAACACATTCCCTGGGACAGATGAACCTGTGACAACCACCAAAGAAGAGAGTCTCTGGTCTCTTGATCCAGATTTATCTGAGGAGATAAATCTGCATAATCCCCATTCCACTGTTTGAGCATGCATAGTTGCAGTGGTCTGAGATGCAAGCAAGCAAACGGAACTACAGGGAGTGCAGAATTATTAGGCAAGTTGTATTTTTGAGGATTAATTTTATTATTGAACAACAACCATGTTCTCAATGAACCCAAAAAACTCATTAATATCAAAGCTGAATAGTTTTGGAAGTAGTTTTTAGTTTGTTTTTAGTTATAGCTATTTTAGGGGGATATCTGTGTGTGCATAATTATTAGGCAACTTAACAAAAAACAAATATATACCCATTTCAATTATTTATTTTTACCAGTGAAACCAATATAACATCTCAACATTCACAAATATACATTTCTGACATTCAAAAACAAAACAAAAACAAATCAGTGACCAATATAGCCACCTTTCTTTGCAAGGACACTCAAAAGCCTGCCATCCATGGATTCTGTCAGTGTTTTGATCTGTTCACCATCAACATTGCGTGCAGCAGCAACCACAGCCTCCCAGACACTGTTCAGAGAGGTGTACTGTTTTCCCTCCTTGTAAATCTCACATTTGATGATGGACCACAGGTTCTCAATGGGGTTCAGATCAGGTGAATAAGGAGGCCATGTCATTAGATTTTCTTCTTTTATACCCTTTCTTGTCAGCCACGCTGTGGAGTACTTGGACGCGTGTGATGGAGCATTTTCCTGCATGAAAATCATGTTTTTCTTCAAGGATGCAGACTTCTTCCTGTACCACTGCTTGAAGAAGGTGTCTTCCAGAAACTGGCAGTAGGACTGGGAGTTGAGCTTGACTCCATCCTCAACCCGAAAAGGCCCCACAAGCTCATCTTTGATGATACCAGCCCAAACCAGTACTCCACCTCCACCTTGCTGGCGTCTGAGTCGGACTGGAGCTCTCTGCCCTTTACCAATCCAGCCACGGGCCCATCCATCTGGCCCATCAAGACTCACTCTCATTTCATCAGTCCATAAAACCTTAGAAAAATCAGTCTTGAGATATTTCTTGGCCCAGTCTTGACGTTTCAGCTTGTGTGTCTTGTTCAGTGGTGGTCGTCTTTCAGCCTTTCTTACCTTGGCCATGTCTCCGAGTATTGCACACCTTGTGCTTTTGGGCACTCCAGTGATGTTGCAGCTCTGAAATATGGCCAAACTGGTGGCAAGTGGCATCTTGGCAGCTGCACGCTTGACTTTTCTCAGTTCATGGGCAGTTATTTTGTGCCTTGGTTTTTCCACACGCTTCTTGCGACCCTGTTGACTATTTTGAATGAAACGCTTGATTGTTCGATGATCACGCTTCAGAAGCTTTGCAATTTTAAGAGTGCTGCATCCCTCTGCAAGATATCTCACTATTTTTTACTTTTCTGAGCCTGTCAAGTCCTTCTTTTGACCCATTTTGCCAAAGGAAAGGAAGTTGCCTAATAATTATGCACACCTGATATATGGTGTTGATGTCATTAGACCACACCCCTTCTCATTACAGAGATGCACATCACCTAATATGCTTAATTGGTAGTAGGCTTTCGAGCCTATACAGCTTGGAGTAAGACAACATGCATAAAGAGGATGATGTGGTCAAAATACTCATTTGCCTAATAATTCTGCACTCCCTGTATGTCCATTGCCACTACCATTAGTCCGATTACCTCCATACACTGAGCCACTGACAGCCGAGGAATGGAATGAAGAGCTTGGCAGGTGGATAAAATCTTTGATTTCCTGACCTCCGTCAGAAAAATCTTCATGTCCACCGAATCTATCACAGTTCCCAGGAATGGAACTCTTGTGAGAGGGATAAGTGAACTCTTTTTTACGTTCACCTTCCACCCGTGAGGTCTTAGAAAAGCCAACACGATGTCCTGTCCGTGTGAGACTTGGCTCCAGATAAGGCGCCACTGCTATGCCCCATGGCCTTATTACTGCCAGAAGGGACCCTAGCACCTTTGTGAAAATTCTGGGAGCTGTGGCCAACCCGAAGGGAAGAGCCACAAACTGGTAATGCTTGTCCAGAAAGGCGAACCTGAGGAACTGGTGATGATCTTTGTGAATAGGAATGTGTAGATATGCATCCTTTAAGTCCACGGTGGTCATAAATTGACCCTCCTGGATCATTGGCAAAATAGTCCGAATGGTCTCCATCTGAGGAATTTGTTTAGGATCTTGAGATCCAAAATTGGTCTGAAAGTTCCCTCTTTTTTGGGATGGAGTAGATATGAGTAGAACCCTTGCCCCTGTTCTGTTTCCGGAACTAGGCAGATCACTCCCATGGAATATAGGTCTTCTACACAGCGTAAGAACGCCTCTCTTTTTGTCTGGTTTACAGTCAATTGAGAAAGATGTAATCTCCCCCTTGGGGGAGAATCTTTGAACTCTAGAAGATACCCCTGGGCTACTATTTCTAAAGCCCAGGAGTCCTGAACGTCTCTTGCCCAAGCCTGAGCGAAGAGAGAAAGTCTGCCCCCTACTAGATCCGGTCCCGGATCGGGGGCTACCCCTTCATGCTGTCTTGGTGGCAGCAGCGGGCTTCTTGGCCTGTTTACCTTTGTTCCAAGTCTGGTTAGGTCTCCAGACTGACTTGGATTGAGCAAAATTCCCCTCTTGCTTCGCAGCAGGGGAAGAGGGAGAGGGACCACCTTTGAAGTTCCGAAAGGAACGAAAATTATTTTGTGTGGTCCTCATCTTATTCGTCTTATCCTGAGGAAGGGCATGGCTTTTTCCTCCAGTGATGTCTGAAATGATCTCTTTCAGTTCAGGTCTGAATAGGGTCTTACCCTTGAAAGGGATGGCTAAAAGCTTAGCCTTTGATGATACATCAGCAGACCAGGACTTAAGCCATAATGCTCTACGCGCTAAAATGGCAAAACCTGAATTCTTTGCTGCTAATTTAGCCAATTGAAAAGCAGCATCTGTAATGAAAGAATTAGCTAGCTTCAGAGCCCTAATTCTATCCAGAATATCGTCTAACGGGGTCTCAACCTGAAGAGCCTCTTCCAGAGCCTCGAACCAAAAGGACGCTGCAGATATAAGCCAGCGAGACAATAATGCCTCAAGGCGCTACTCAGATTAGAACCCGCTAAACTGGGCTTGGACCCTGAGGCCAAAAATTTAGATAATTGTAACTCTCACAATTTCCAAATGATGACAGAGAGAGTAGTCTCACAGAACCAACGTCCCTGCGCCTGTTAAGTGTTGAGACAGAGATTCCTGAAAAACCACCACGGGAAGAGACTCTTGTCGACTAGATCTGTTCCCAGAGACATCTGAATAATCCCCATTCTTCTGACGAAGAATGCCTAACTGCAGAGCTCTCAAACGAAATACAACAATGGATTGATGTCCATGGAAGCCCCATCATACCAATTGCCTCCATACACTGAACCACAGCAGCCGAACAGACTGAAGAGAGCAGGATTGGCTTTTCTGTCAGAAGAATGTGCATCAATAGGAAAACAATTATAGTCCCTCTCTGTAGCTGAGATAAGGGACTTCTTTCCCAGTTCCACTTCCAAATAAGAGCAAGATATAAGAAACCTCTGAATGAGATTTTGCTCGAGGAAGGATGGAACCTAACCAAAAAGTAAGTCAGGCAGGCAGGCCGCCACTGCAATCCCAGTGCCATTGTTAGAAAACTCAGGAAGCTGGGACAAAGCCATTGTTGAAGTAGAATCCTTTAATGGGAACCAGAGAGTCCACATCCTTTAGGTCTAAGGTCATTATAAACTGAACCTCTGCACCAAGGAAGAATGGAGCGAATAGTCTCCATCTTGAAGGACAGTACTCAAAGAAAGAGATTAGAAAATTTAGTTCTAAATTAGCCACAAAGATCCCTCTGTAACCATGCACAAAATGAAAAATAAAAACAATCCCTGTTCCAGAACTGGAACTGGACCATCACTCCCAGGGAGGAAGACCCTGAACACATTACAAGAACGCGCCTCTTATTATCGGACTACAGATAATCCTAAGAAGTAAAACCTGCCCCTGCGAGGAAGGGGTTGAATTCCAAATCAAAACCCTGGAATGCTATATCAACGGCCCCTTTAGAGATCTAGGATCTTTCGTATCCAGACAATACAAAAACTGAGAAAGATTGCCCCCCCATAGGATCTGATCCTGGCTCGGGGTAAACCCTTAATTTGAGGGTTTCTTTAACGAAAGACAACATTAGCGACAGAAAGAAAAAATTGGCCTTTCACTGGAATAAGACCAGGCGTCGTATCAAAGGGTGCCGCACATGTCCACAAAGGTCTCCATACTGAAGGAGCATCTATCTTTATCTGAATAATAGAGGCTCCTACAACTTTAAGTACCATGCTGATAATTAAAGGAGACAGTTTAAAACAGACAGCAGATGGGGAAAAGGACCAAATAGTCTCAGCCTATCAAGAAGCTAACCCTCCTAAATCACACTAAAGTGTGTACAGGCTTGACTCTGAATAAAACTACTTCAGCACCAGATGAAGGGATTATACTGTCTGAAATGGAGATTTAACCCTCAAAGTCTACCGACTATCCTTCTTATTAGACTATAAGAAAGGCAATATGTCTTAGTAGAAACCGGAGCAGAAACCTTACTATCTGATTTATTAAATTTCCTCTAATGATTTCCCCTTAATATAGGGAAAAAACAGATAATGCCACAGATACCAGAAGACACCTGGGCAGCAAATCTGCAACAAATAACTCTTCCAAGAGAGCGAGAGGAACTGCAGGGCACTGCATGTGACGCCATAAAAAGGGACTTGGGACATTTTAGGAGAAGCTGTGGCATTAACCTGAACAGCATCATCCAGAGAGACATGAGGCTAAAATAATTTTGAAAATAATTATATAAAATTATTTAAAAATGACACTGTCACTTTAAAATTATATAAACTTGCTGCATCATAAAACTACTTAAGAACAGACCTCTGTTCCATCTTTAGCAAAAAAAATCTTAATAGGAATAATGATATTATTTGCTTATGTGAAGGGCTCTAACAAACGATATATGTATGAGACCTATGAAACATTCAGATTTTTTTTTCAATTAAAGGGACAGTCAACACCAGAATTTTTGTTGTTTTAAAAGATAGATAATCCCTTAATTACCAATTCCCCAGTTTTGCACAACCAACACAGATAATTATACACATTTTACCTCTGTAATTACCTTGTATCTAAGTCAGCAGACTGCCGCCTTATTTCAGTTCTTTTGACAGACTTGCATTTTAGCCAATCAGTGTTGATTCATTAATAACTCCACATGAGTGAGCACCATGTTTATCTATATTACACACATAAACTAGCATTGTCTAGCTGCGAAAAAATGTCAAAATGCACTGAGATAAGAGGCATCCTTTAATGGTTAAAAAATTAGTTTGGGCCTACCTAGGTTTAGCTTTCAAAAAAGAATACCAAGAGAACAAAGCAAATTTGATGATAAAAGTAAATTGGAAAGTTGTTTAAAATTGCATGCATCTAAATCATGAAAGTTTATTTTTTGACTTCCACGTTTCGTTAGCCCCTTAATGAGGCATGCAGAAATAGTGCAGTCTTTCCACTGTTGGCGATACGCTGTCAAAGCCCTGGAAGACCCTTGCAACTGCGAAGTACCTAGTATGTTGACTGTTAAAGCACCCTGAATGTTGACACATGCTATTCACAATGATAAAAAAAGGCATTTAAAATTTTCTCAGATTATACCAACTTTAAAAGTAAAAAACTAAATATATACTTACCTGAAAAAGTAAAAAACTAAATTTATGCTTACCTGATAAATTGATTTCTTCTATGGTTAGACGAGTCCACGGATTCATCCTTTACTTGTGGGATATTATCCTTCCCTACAGGAAGTGGCAAAGAGCACCACAACAGAGCTGTCTATATAGCTCCTCCCTTAGCTCCACCCCCCAGTCATTTGACCGAAGGTACAGGAAGAAAAAGGAGAAACTACAAGGTGCAGAGGTGACTGAGTTTAAATAAAAAAATACAATCTGTCTTAAAATGACAGGGTGGGCCGTGGACTCGTCTTACCATAGAAGAAATCAATTTATCAGGTAAGCATAAATTTAGTTTTCTTCTATAAAGGTAAGACGAGTCCACGGATTCATCCTTTACTTGTGGGATACAATATCAAAGCTACAGGACACGGATGAACGGGAGGGACAAGAAAGATGGTTAAACAGAAGGCACCACTACTTGAAGAACTTTTCTCCCAAAAATAGCCTCCGAAGAAGCAAAGGTATCAAATTTGGAAAAGGTATGAAGCAAAGACCAAGTCGCAGCCTTACAAATCTGTTCAACAGAAGCATCATTTTTAAAAGCCCATGTGGAAGCCACCGCTCTAGTAGAGTGAGCTGTAATTCTTTCAGGAGGCTGCTGTCCAGCAGTCTCGTATGCCAAACGGATGATGTTTTTCAGCGAAAAGGCAAGAGAGGTAGCCGTAGCTTTTTGACCCCTACGTTTTCCAGAATAGACAACAAACAAAGAAGATGTTTGACGGAAATCTTTGGTCGCTTGCAAGTAAAACTTCAAAGCACGAACCACGTCCAAGTTGATATTCCTATTAGTAACAACCTTAGGAAGGAATCCAGGTTTGGTACGCAAAACCACCTTATCAGCATGGAAAACAAAATAAGGCGAGTCGCACTGCAATGCAGATAGTTCAGAAACTCTTCGAGCCGAAGAGATGGCAAGTAAAAACATAACTTTCCAAGATAGAAGCTTAATATCTATGGAATGCATAGGTTCAAACGGAACCCCTTGAAGAACTTTAAGAACTAAATTCAAACTCCATGGCGGAGCAACAGGTTTAAACACAGGCTTGATTCTAACTAAAGCCTGACAGAACGACTGAACGTCTGGAACATCTGCCAGATGTTTGTGCAGTAGAATTGATAAAGCAGAGATCTGTCCCTTTAAGGAACTAGCTGATAGCCACTTCTCCAATCCTTCTTGGAGAAAGGACGGAATCCTGATCTCACTCCATGAGTAGCCTTTGGATTCGCACCAATAAAGATATTTACGCCATATCTTATGATAAATTTTCCTGGTGACAGGCTTTCGAGCCTGAATCAAGGTATCTATGACCGACTCAGAGAAACCCCGCTTGGATAAAATCAAGCGTTCAATCTCCAAGCAGTCAGCCGCAGAGAAACTAGATTTGGATGCTGGAACCGACCTTGAATCAGAAGGTCCTGTCTCAGTGACAGAGTCCATGGTGGAAGAGATGACATGTCCACCAGGTCTGCATACCAAGTCCTGTGTGGCCACGCAGGTGCTATCAAAATCACTGAAGCTCTCTCCTGTTTGATTCTGGCAATCAAACGAGGAAGGAGAGGAAAAGGTGGAAACACATAAGCCAGGTTGAACGACCAGGGTACTGCTAGAGCATCTATCAGTACTGCCTGAGGATCCCTTGACCTGGACCCGTAATAAGGAAGTTTGGTGTTCTGACGAGACGCCATCAGATCCAATTCTGGTGTGCCCCATTGCTGAATCAATTGTGCAAACACCTCCGGATGGAGTTCCCACTCCCCCGGATGAAAAGTCTGACGACTTAGAAAATCCGCTTCCCAGTTCTCCACCCCTGGGATATAGATTACTGATAGATGGCAAAAGTGAGTTTCCGCCCATCAAATTATTTTGGTAACCTCTATCATCGCTAGAGAACTCTTTGTTCCCCCTTGATGATTGATATATGCTACAGTCGTGATATTGTCCGACTGGAATCTTATGAATCTGGCCGAAGCCAGCTGAGGCCACGCCTGAAGCGCGTTGAATATCACTCTCAGTTCTAGAATATTTATCGGGAGGAGAGCCTCCTACTGAGTACACAAACCCTGTGCTTTCAGGGAATTCCAGACTGCACCCCAGCCCAATAGGCTGGCGTCCGTCATCACTATGACTCACGCTGGCCGGCGGAAACACATTCCCTGGGACAGATGAACCTGTGACAACCACCAAATAAGAGAGTCTCTGGTCTCTTGATCCAGATTTATCTGAGGAGATAAATCTGCATAATCCCCATTCCACTGTTTGAGCATGCATAGTTGCAGTGGTCTGAGATGCAAGCAAGCAAACGGAACTATGTCCATTGCCGCTACCATTAGTCCGATTACCTCCATACACTGAGCCACTGACAGCCGAGGAATGGAATGAAGAGCTTGGCAGGTGGATAAAATCTTTGATTTCCTGACCTCCGTCAGAAAAATCTTCATGTCCACCGAATCTATCACAGTTCCCAGGAATGGAACTCTTGTGAGAGGGATAAGTGAACTCTTTTTTTACGTTCACCTTCCACCCGTGAGGTCTTAGAAAAGCAAAAACGATGTCCGTGTGAGACTTGGCTCCAGATAAGGCGCCACTGCTATGCCCCATGGCCTTATTACTGCCAGAAGGGACCCTAGCACCTTTGTGAAAATTCTGGGAGCTGTGGCCAACCCGAAGGGAAGAGCCACAAACTGGTAATGCTTGTCCAGAAAGGCGAACCTGAGGAACTGGTGATGATCTTTGTGGATAGGAATGTGTAGATACGCATCCTTTAAGTCCACGGTGGTCATAAATTGACCCTCCTGGATCATTGGCAAAATAGTCCGAATGATCTCCATCTGAGGAATTTGTTTAGGATCTTGAGATCCAAAATTGGTCTGAAAGTTCCCTCTTTTTTGGTATGGAGTTGATTGGAGTAGAACCTTTGCCCCTGTTCTGTTACCGGAACTAGGCAGATCACTTCCATGGAATATAGGTCTTCTACACAGCGTAAGAACGCCTCTCTTTTTGTCTGGTTTACAGACAATTGAGAAAGATGTAATCTCCCCCTTGGGGGAGAATCTTTGAACTCTAGAAGATACCCCTGGGCTACTATTTCTAAAGCCCAGGAGTCCTGAACGTCTCTTGCCCAAGCCTGAGCGAAGAGAGAAAGTCTGCCCCCTACTAGATCCGGTCCCGGATCGGGGGCTACCCCTTCATGCTGTCTTGGTGGTAGCAGCGGGCTTCTTGGCCTGTTTACCTTTGTTCCAAGTCTGGTTAGGTCTCCAGACTGACTTGGATTGAGCAAAATTCCCCTCTTGCTTCGCAGCAGGGGAAGAGGGAGAGGGACCACCTTTGAAGTTCCGAAAGGAACGAAAATTATTTTGTTTGGTCCTCATCTTTTTCGTCTTATCCTGAGGAAGGGCATGGCTTTTTCCTCCAGTGATGTCTGAAATGATCTCTTTCAGTTCAGGTCTGAATAGGGTCTTACCCTTGAAAGGGATGGCTAAAAGCTTAGCCTTTGATGATACATCAGCAGACCAGGACTTAAGCCATAACGCTCTACGTGCTAAAATGGCAAAACCTGAATTCTTTGCCGCTAATTTAGCCAATTGAAAAGCGGCATCTGTAATGAAAGAATTAGCTAGCTTCAGAGCCCTAATTCTATCCAGAATATCGTCTAACGGGGTCTCAACCTGAAGAGCCTCTTCCAGAGCCTCGAACCAAAAGGACGCTGCAGTAGTTACAGGAACAATGCACGCTATAGGTTGGAGAAGAAAACCTTGGTGAACAAATATTTTCTTCAGAAGACCCTCTAATTTTTTTATCCATATGATCCTTGAAAGTACAACTGTCCTCGATAGGTATAGTTGTACGCTTAGCCAGGGTAGAAATAGCTCCCTCCACCTTAGGGACCGCCTGCCACGAGTCCCGCACGGTGTCAGATATGAGAAATATTTTCTAAAAAGTAGGAGGGGGAGCGAACGGAATACCTGGTCTATCCTACTCCTTAGTAACAATTTCCGAAATCCTCTTAGGGACCGGAAAAACATCAGTGTAGGCAGGAACCTCTAGGAATCTGTCATTTTACACAATTTCTCTGGAACTACAATAGGGTCACAATCATCCAGAGTCGCTAAAACCTCCCTGAGCAATAAGCAGAGGTGTTCTAGTTTAAATTTAAAAGCTGTCATATCTGAATCTGTCTGAGGGAACATATTTCCTGAATCAGACATCTCTCCCTCAGCCAGCAAATCCCTCACTTCAGAACATTGTGAGGGTACATCGGATATGGCTAATAAAGCGTCAGAGGGCTCAGTGTTTGTTCTCACACCAGACCTACTGCGCTTCCCCTGCAACCCAGGCAGCTTAGATAAAACCTCTGTGAGGGTAGTATTCATAACTGCGGCCATATCTTGCAGGGTGAAAGAATCAGACGCAATAGAAGTACTTGGCGTCGCTTGTGCGGGCATTAACGGTTGTGACACTTGGGGAGAATTAGATGGCAAAACCTGATTCTCTTCTGACTGAGAATCATCCTGTGACATACTTTTTGAAGCTAAAATATGTTCTTTACAATTTATTGACCTTTCAGTGCATGAGGGACACATTCTAAGTGGATGTTCCACAATGGCTTCTAAACATATTGAACATTGACCTTACTCAATGTCAGACATGTTGAACAGGCTAGTAATGACTACAAACAAGCTTGAAAACACTTTATTTAATGAAAAAAATAACAATCTTAAAAAACAGTACTGCGCCTTTAAGAGAAAAAACAGAATTTATGCTTACCTGATAAATTACTTTCTCTTGTGGTGTATCCAGTCCACGGATTCATCCTTTACTTGTGGGATATTCTCCTTCCTAACAGGAAGTGGCAAAGAGAGCACACAGCAGAGCTTTCCATATAGCTCCCCCTCTAGCTCCACCCCCCAGTCATTCGACTGAAGGTTAGGAAGAAAAAGGAGAAACCATAGGGTGCAGTGGTGACTGTAGTTTAAAATGACAGGGCGGGCCGTGGACTGGATACACCACAAGAGAAAGTAATTTATCAGGTAAGCATAAATTCTGTTTTCTCTTGTAAGGTGTATCCAGTCCACGGATTCATCCTTTACTTGTGGGATACCAATACCAAAGCTTAAGGACACGGATGAAGGGAGGGAACAAGACAGGTACCTTAAACAGAAGGCACCACTGCCTGTAAGACCTTTCTCCCAAAAATAGCCTCCGAAGAAGCAAAAGTATCGAATTTGTAAAATTTGGAAAAAGTATGCAGCGAAGACCAAGTTGCTGCCTTACAAATCTGTTCAACAGAAGCCTCATTTTTAAAAGCCCATGTGGAAGCCACTGCTCTGGTAGAATGAGCAGTAATTGTTTCAGGAGGCTGCTGGCCAGCAGTCTCATAGGCCAAACGGATGATGCTTTTCAGCCAAAAGGAAAGAGAGGTAGCGGTCGCCTTTTGACCTCTCCTCTTACCAGAATAGATAACAAACAAAGAAGTTGTTTGTCTGAAATCCTTAGTTGCTTGTAAATAGAACTTTAAAGCACGAACCACATCAAGATTGTGTAACAGACGTTCCTTCTTTGATGAAGGATTAGGACACAGAGAAGGAACAACAATTTCCTGGTTAATATTCTTATTAGACACAACCTTAGGAAGAAAACCAGGTTTGGTACGCAAAACTACCTTATCTGCATGGAACACCAAGTAAGGTGAGTCACACTGTGAAGCAGATAACTCTGAAACTCTTCGTGCACAAGAGATAGCTACCAAAAACAAAACTTTCCAAGATAAAAGCTTAATATCTATGGAATGTAAAGGTTCAAACGGAACCCCTTGCAGAACTGAAAGAACTAAGTTCAGACTCCATGGTGGAGCCACAGGTCTATAAACAGGCTTGATTCTGACTAAAGCCTGAGTAAACTCTTGAACATCTGGTACCTCCGCCAGACGTTTGTGTAAAAGAATAGACAAAGCAGATATCTGTCCTTTTAAGGAACTAGCTGACAAACCACATTTCCACTAGGTCTGCATACCAAGTCCTGCGTGGCCACGCAGGTGCTATTAGAATCACAGACGCCCTCTCCTGCTTGATTCTGGTAACCAGACGAGGAAGGAGAAGAAACGGTGGAAACACATAGGCCAGATTGAAGGACCAAGGCGCTGCTAGAGCATCTATCAACACCGCCTGGGGATCCCGGGACCTGCACCCGTAAAGAGGAAGTTTGGCATTCTGACGGGACACCATCAAATCCAATTCTGGAGTGCCCCATAGCTGAGTCAGCTGGGCAAATACCTCCGGGTGGAGTTCCCACTCCCCCGGATGAAAAGTCTGACGACTTAGAAAATCCGCTTCCCAGTTGTCTACTCCTGGGATGTGAATTGCTGAGAGGTGGCAAGAGTGATCCTACGCCCACCTGATTATTTTGGTTACTTCCATCATTGCTAGGGGACTCCTTGTTCCCCCTTGATGGTTGATGTAAGCTACAGTCGTGATGTTGTCCGACTGAAATCTGATGAATTTGGCCGCAGCTAGCTGAGGCCATGCCTGAAGAGCGTTGAATATCGCCCTCAGTTCCAGAATGTTTATCGGGAGAAGAGCTTCTTCCTGAGACCATAAGCCCTGAGCCTTCAGGGAGTCCCAGACAGCACCCCAGCCCAACAGACTGGCGTCGGTCATTACGATGATCCACTCTGGTCTGTGGAAACACATTCCCTGAGACAGGTGATCCTGAGACAACCATCAGAGAAGAGAATCTCTGGTCCCCTGGTCCAACTGTATTTGAGGAGACAAATCTGCATAATCCCCATTCCACTGTTTGAGCATGCATAGTTGCAGTGGTCTGAGGTGTATCCGTGCAAAAGGGACTATGTCCATTGCCGCTACCATTAGTCCGATTGTCTCCATGCACTGAGCTACAGACAGCCGAGGAATGGAATGAAGAGCTCGGCAAGTAGTTAAGAGTTTTAACTTTCTGACCTCCGTCAGAAATATTTTAATTTCTACCGAGTCTATTAGTGTTCCTAGGAAGGGAACTCTTGTAAGGGGGGAGAGAGAACTCTTTTTGATGTTCACCTTCCACCCGTGAGACCTCAGAAAGGCCACTACGATTTCCATGTGAGACTTGGCTCTTTGGAAAGTTGACGCCTGAATTAAGATGTCGTCTAGATAAGGCGCCACTGCTATGCCCCGCGGTCTTAGCACCGCCAGGAGGGACCCTAGCACCTTTGTGAAAATTCTGGGAGCAGTAGGCAAACCCGAAAGGGAGAGCCACAAACTGAAAATGCTTGTCCAGAAAGGCAAACCTGAGAAACTGGTGATGATCTTTGTGGATAGGAATGTGTAGATACGCATCCTTTAAATCCACGGTAGTCAAATATTGACCCTCCTGGATCATTGGTAATATTGTCCGAATGGTCTCCATCTTGAATGATGGGACTTTGTTTAGAATTTTGAGATCCAGGATTGGTCTGAAAGTTACTTCTTTTTTGGGAACCACAAACAGGTTTGAGTAAAACCCCATCCCTTGTTCCTTTGAACTGGGTGGATCACTCCCATTGTATGTAGGTCTTCTACACAGCGTAAGAACGCCTCTTTCTTTGTCGTGTCTGTAGACAGACGAGAAATATGGAACCTTCCCCTTGGAGGGGAGTCCTTGAATTCTAGAAGATATCCCTGGGATACAATCTCTAAGGCCCAGGGATCGTGTACGTCTCTTGCCCAGGCCTGAGCGAAGAGAGAGAGTCTGCCCCCTACTAGATCCGGTCCCGGATCGGGGGCTACCCCTTCATGCTGTCTTGGAGGCAGCTGCAGGCTTCTTGGCCTGTTTACCCTTGTTCCAGCCCTGGTAAGGTTTCCAGGCTGCCCTGGGTTGTGAAGTGTTACCCTCTTGCTTTGCAGCAGGGGAGGATGAAGCGAGACCGCTCCTGAAATTTCGAAAGGAATGAAAATTATTTTGTTTGTTCTTTGTCTTAAAGGACTTGTCCTGAGGGAGAGCATGGCCTTTTCCCCCAGTGATTTCTGAGATAATCTCTTTCAATTCAGGCCCGAAAAGGGTCTTTCCTTTGAAAGGGATGTTCAGCAGTTTGGATTTTGACAACACATCGGCTGACCAGGACTTGAGCCATAGCGCCCTGCGCGCCAGAATGGCGAAACCTGAATTTTTTGCCGCTAACTTAGCTAGTTGGAAAGCGGCATCTGTGATAAAAGAATTAGCCAGCTTAAGAGCCTTAATTCTGTCCATAATATCCTCATATGAGGTCTCCGCCTGGAGCGCATCTTCCAGCGCCTCGAACCAGAAAGCAGCTGCAGTAGTTACAGGAACAATGCACGCTATAGGTTGGAGAAGAAAACCTTGATGAACAAAAATTTTCTTAAGTAAACCCTCTAACTTTTTATCCATAGGGTCTTTAAAAGCACAACTGTCCTCAATTGGTATGGTTGTGCGTTTAGCAAGTGAAGAAACAGCCCCCTCCACCTTAGGGACCGTCTGCCACGAGTCCCGCGTGGTGTCAGATATGGGGAACATTTTCTTAAAAACAGGAGGGGGAACAAAACGGAATACCTGGTCTATCCCACTCCCTAGTTACTATATCTGCAATCCTCTTAGGGACCGGGAACACATCAGTGTAAACAGGAACTTCTAGGTACTTGTCCATTTTACACAATTTCTCTGGAACCACCAAAGGGTCACAGTCATCCAGAGTAACCCGAGAGGCAGGACGTTTCTCCACTTTCTGCGATGGGATTTTTTTAATGAAAAATTTTCTGCAGGTTATTTTTAAATAAAATAAAATTTTAAATTAGGCAGTTACACTAAAGCACCAGTTCAATATTGCAATGTGTTGATTAACTAAAGAATAAAGCACTTTTTAAAGTTTTATAATATAGTGCAGCAGTTGAAAATTGCATTGCAAATTAGCAAAAAGAAAAGAAATTAAGTTTTTAAAATGTCTCATGAAAAAAAAAACTGAGACAGTCAACAATAAATGCACTGCTGCTTTGCAGTGCTGCTCCATATCTGACCTCTCTTTAAACAGCACTTTGTTTAGGAAAACCTACTCAGTGCAGCAAGAGCACAGTGTTGTTTGAAGAGTATAGCCTAATTCAGAGCAGCACTGCAAAGAGCAAACAGTTCATTTATGAGTACCTTTCTTTCTGCAGACATGCTGCATTTTCTGCGATGACATCTCAGATCACAGCATGTTCTGCCTTGGGGATGAGTAACTAATACCTCCCTGAGTAATAAGCGGAGGTGTTCTAGTTTAAATTTAAAAGCCAACGTATCTGAGTCTGTCTGAGGAGCAACCTTTCCCGAATCGGAAATTTCTCCCTCAGACAGCACATCCCTCGCCCCCATTTCAGAGCGTTGTGAGTGTATATCAGATACGGCTACTAAAGCGTCAGAATGCTCATAATCTGCTCTTAAAACAGAGCTATCACGCTTTGCAGGTAACACGGGCAGCTTAGATAAAAACACTGAGAGGGTATTATCCATAACTGCCGCCAAATCTTGTAAGGTAAAAGAGTTAGACGCGCTAGAGGTGCTAGGCGTCGTAACTGGTTGTGACACTTGGGGAGAGGTCAACGGGCTAACCTCATTACCTTCTGTCTGAGAATCATCTTGGGCCACATTTTTAAGTGCAACAATATGGTCTTTAAAATGTATAATTCAAAAAGGAAGAACCGGCATCCAAAAGTTGTAATAAAAAGTTCCAATTTTATTGAGGTAGATTAAAAGGATAAACACAGCAATGGTCAAAACAGTTAGGGCGCAGCACTAGCAGGCATACGCGTTTCGGACGTATCCGTAGTCACAGCCTGTAGTGCTAGCCCGCACAAATGTTTAAAAGGCATTAAAACAAACGTGATTGGTTACACAAAAACAACACCCAAATTTTGTTGACCAATAAAAGTGTATAATATATACACACCCTTCATTACCAGATCTAAGTCAAATACCATACTTGGAAAGAAACACATAACCGTATATTAGGATTTATAAGTAAAGAGAAATAAGAGAGTGGCATGTAATAAGTAGCTGTTATAGAGATACTAGAACATAGCAGAAAACACATTTTAGACACATATGCTTCAGATATGTGTCTAAAATGTGTTTTATTTCTCTTTACTTATAAATCCTAATATATGGTTATGTGTTTCTTTCCAAGTATGGTATTTGACTTAGATCTGGTAATGAAGGGTGTGTATAAATTATACACTTTTATTGGTCAACAAAATTTGGGTGTTGTTTTTGTGTAACCAATCACGTTTGTTTTAATGCCTTTTAAAAACATTTGTGCGGGCTAGCACTACAGGCTGTGACTACAGATACGTCCGAAACGCGTATGCCTGCTAGTGCTGCGCCCTAACTGTTTTGACCATTGCTGTGTTTATCCTTTTAATCTACCTCAATAAAATTGGAACTTTTTATTACAACTTTTGGATTCTTCCTTTTTGAATCATGCTTACTCCAGCAATACCGTGACATCTAAACCTGTGCTTTTACTTGGAGCGTTTCCTTTGCACCATAATTCCGGAGCAGACTTTCCTGTCATTTGAAAGAAAAAAGGCGTGGTGACGTCATCACTACCTGCGTAAAAGCATCTTGGCGAGACCCTGTGAGCCGTACTAGTGGATACGGGACGACCTAAGTTTCCCTCTGCAAAAACGGCACAGGAGTGAGGACTTACCTGCGGATGATCGTGTATCACAAGTAAGAAGGTCCCAGCGGATGCTTGGTGGGCGATACCTGTACGTATGTGTACCTGTGTTTGTGTACAGCAGTATCGGTGAGTGATATTCTCCATAACACGCCCAACACAAAGTTTTAACTTCTGTCATTTTTCCGGATATGTTGCTGGATCCTATCATTACAATATATATAGCTATTTAAAGCTTTGGGCTGAGTATTTGGGTTTCTCTTGTCAAGGTATTTGAAATATTATTAAATAATATATAGAGGTATATTTGTCTTTATTTGATAGATCTGTGGATGTGAACATGGTCTGTAGGACAAAGGATTAGATCTCCCCCACTCCAATTGCACAGGAGACATTCTTGGCTGAAAGGAGAACAAAGGATTATCTCTGGGAGATCTCACACACTCAATATGTTAAATTATGCAATTGTATAATTTAGCAAGGAACTAAAATATAACATAGTTTCAGGATACAGGCAAATATATGGAGACGAAATGTCTGAATTACCCTTTTGGAACTGATCAAAATCATAGATAAACAACTTTTATACACATGGGTGTTAATTATCAAATACACATCTGCACTGCTGGCTAAACAGGAAATATGCTGTTTTAAAGACTTTTACAACTCCTCATGGATTGACCCCATGTGGAGCAATGGAGGCCTTGAAAAACACAGACAAATGCTAAGGTGTGACTCTGGAAGTTCACGTAAGCAGCCAGCAAATAAACATTTTTTTTTCTCTCTCTGTTTAAATACATGCCCCAGAATGTATTAAATATAGAAATTTGGGAAATTGTCTAATTCTATATTATTATTACATGGGTATTTGCTAAGCTTGGGAGGTAACTGTTTTAGTCAGTCAAAAATGTGTAATAACCTCTGTTTTGCTTATATTTTTCAGACAGATAAATTCAGATATACATAGAAATGATATATATGTTTTGAAAACATAAAAGATCTTACTTAGCCTCTGTGTTTTTAAGAATATAAATAAATACTTATGGACCATAGACATATAAATGCTTGGATCATCTCTAATAATTATTTCTATTTTTATTGCAGACAACCATTGGTCATGAGCATCAATCTATGCACTTAGAAAGAGACGGAATGCCGCATGAAATGAATTAAGTCATATCATACAAACGTGCAAATAAATGTTTATAAAGTTTCACATACATCTTTTAAAATATAGTGAGATGAAAATATGGAAGTTACTTTGATGTGATATAACTGAGATATAAATTTTCTATTAGGCTAAATGAAATATAAATTATTTTAATATAATGTTAGATATGTGATGTTTCATATCAAAATGATCAGAAAATTCATTAAGATATAACTTATCCAAAACAAATATTATGAATAGTTGTCGCAGTAAATTATGATAAAATTAATAACCATTTCATAGAAATACTGACTTAAGTTGTTTCAAATGTTGCTGTGTCTGTTTGTGCTGCCACCTGGTGTTATGTTGCGAGAACTACAGCCAGAAGGTTCTCTCTGGCTGTTAAAAATGAAATTTCCAAGGGCCAATCCGATTTAGACTTCCCAGATAACCAATGGGAAGGTCAGCTCCCGCAGGGCCACCCACAATTTACCAGTGATGGGAAAACCAAATAAAAAGTGAATGCAATGGAGAGAAAAAGAGATTTTCTGCTGAAGCTAAAACTTGTAACTGGTTCCTGCTGGGCGCGAGATACCACTTTACTTGAGCAAAGCTAATCTACCCTTCTCATTGATTGCGATGTACACTTATTGGTGATCTGAGGTAAAATAATTCCTACCAAGAAATATTGGATATCGACTGCTTTTTACTTTGGTAACGTATTCAAGGTTTTGTAAGATAAGTTATATGCATAGTTAATTTGTATTTAATAGATTTAAAGAAGCAGTGTGGGTTTTTTTTTTTTTTCTTTCAAGTTAGCATTTCACAGCCTATATATATATATTGTTTAAATCTGCGTCTGATTGACCAAGTAACTCATCTATGCAAGTTCTGATATTGTCAGTTAATTTTGTATTGGGATAAATTGCAGTTAAATAGCAGAATATATATATTATCCTATTGTTTTATAAACACTGTTTAGAATTGTATTGCTTGGATGTTAAAGGTTTTTAGTCCCATTGTGTTAAATAAATAAAAGGCTGAATTGTGAAGGTATATTTTTCTGGGTTTTGTAAGAAGGATAGCATATCTTAAGAGTTGGTTTTAACGCATATAAACTTTTATTTAGTTTCCTTTTACTGCAAATATAGTTCAATATGTTTATGGATATTAACTAAATAAAAGAATTCAGATATTTATATTAATTGTATGGTCTAGTAGGTGCATGGTTGATAAGGGTTTCTATTTCTTTGTATTGTGTTTATAACCCTGCCATAAACTTATATATATTATTTGGATAGCACTGCTAAGATTTTCATAAATATACTGACATAATAATTGGAGGCACTGCTGAGATTTAATAATATCCATCATAATTGATATAATATATTTGTAAGTAAATAGAAATTATTATAAAAGAGAAAAAAAAAAAAAAAAATCATATTTCGATATTTATATTTTGAAGATATAATTTTTTTTGAAAAGTTGAAATATTAATTTTCATATTTCGAGATTGATATTAATATCTTGAAATATTATTAAAGATTAATTTTTGAAAGATTAATAAAAATATTAATTTTTCATATTTAAAAATTAATCAAAAATATTAATTTTTCATATTTTCAAAGTTAATCAAAAATATAAATTTTTCATATTTCGAAATATTAATTTTTCATATTTCAAAATTAATAATATTTTTTTTTTTGAAATATAATTTTTTTTTCTTCTCTCTTTTTATTGGCAAAAATTGTATTAGCGTTTTAGTTAAATAAATACTAAACCAATACAATAATGTCTGTAGCCAGAAGTGACTCATTTAATTCTATACATAGCAATGAAATTGGTCCCATAACCATACCTATTACTAAAGGTCAGGTCCTTAAGAAAGATATCTTAAGTTACCTTAAAGGGAAGTTTAATATTGCAGGTGAATTAAATGATTTTATGGATATGCTTGAAACTAGGGCTAAAAATATTACCGTTAATAATAATATGTGGAATGAAGAGAATGAATTCTTCCAGGAATTATTAATGATTAATCAATGCAAAGATCCCAAAAAGCGAGAAGAACTAATACTAAAATCTTGGCCCCTTTTAATATGCATAATTGACGAAATGTCGTTTTGTGTCACAGACAAACGATTGCAAATACAGGAGCTAGAAAATAGTATTCGTTCCTCGCGCAGACGCGAAGAGGGTTTAAAAACAGCCAAAAATAAAATGGATGAATTTGCCCAAAACCTAGCCACCTTAGATAAGCACAATATGGACTTAATCGCGCAGATACAAGATTTAAATAAACAGCTTGCGCAAAGCCAGAGAGAATTAAGCGATTTAAAAAGGTCATATCGCCATAATGAAAACCCCTATATTAGCAATGAGAATAATACAGATAATGCTAACTCCTTTAGCGAACGCGTCAGGGACGAGGTACGAAAATATATAGAACAACATAGACAAATGACCCCTAACGGGTCAGAAGTAGATTTCCCAAATAGACAATCCCCTCAGGATGTAAATCCAGAGGACAGCTGTAGCGCAGCTGATGCGGGGGAGGGAAACTCTAACAGAGAGTCCCAAAATAAGTCTGATAAAGTCTATGATTCCCATAAAATAATCACCTTCGTACAACGCGCAGTACCTATATTCTCCAATAAGGGAACAACATCTGTAATTGATCATTTACAGGCTTTTGAAAATGCGTTAGCTATAATGAATGTTACAAGTGAGAAATTGAAAATTGAATTTCTGCCTTGGGTATTTGACAGTAAGCATCACAAATTCTTTGTTTCACTAAAGGATATGAATATTCATTCCTGGAATGGGGTAAAACAACAATGCAGAAAAGAATTCGGGCAATATCGCACTAAAACTGCCGCGAAAATAGCGGTATATGGTTTAAAGTGTCGTGCAAATCAGAGTCCAATCGAATTCCTTTCTGTATTGAAAAATGCGTACAGTATGGCTGAAGATAATCCCAGATTTGATGGCTCAGAATTTGTAAATTTATTTTTTGAAGCATTGCCTACACCCATCAAAATCAACTTAGCTAGAGATTTTGATGAGGACTGCTCATTGGAATGGCTGATCAAAGAGAGTACGAAGTTATACTCTATTCAGCAGTCCAGTGAGCAGGGGGTTAAAAAGGAATCAAAACCCAAAATTGTAGCAGAAACTAGGGTGTCACCTAAACCCCTCAATTTGGAGTCTAAAAACAGAACTTATGCAGAGGTGGCCAGTCAAAACAGGCCATCTCCACAGAGGTTTAATTCTGCCCCTCCCCCTACACAGGTTGAGGCGCAGGGAGACTATAACCAAAGTGGGGGACATAATCAGGTGAATAATTACTCACAAAGAGAATACTCACCAAATAATTGGTCTCCGCGCAAGGGTAGATACAATAAACGGCGAAGATATTCTCAGGGTAACCAGACACCCCAGGTATATAATGCTCCCCAAAATATTAATACTGAACAAGCTGAACCCCAGGGGCAACCACGCCAGAATAGAAATAGTGGCCCTGATTCTGAGGGAACCCAATGGTCCAGGAATCAGTACAATGGGGCACCAAGAGATAGGCCCAGGGGTAGAGGTAACTTGTACAATCAGGTAGATATGCTGTTTACCCAATTAAATCGGTTGAGCGAACAAATCGCTAATATGAGTCAAAAATCTACGGCTCAGCAACCGAACAATACTTTTTTAGGGGTACAGCCAGTGGTCAGCAGTGGACCACAGGCACAGTCATAAATACTGCAGTATCACCTGAAGGGGAGGGTAGAGATATACAAACTGTAATAATAAATATCAATGATACTAATCATGTTATCTCCCCACAGACCGGAAACGGACGATTTGGCCGTGATGACAAGCGACCTCATCCGGAAAAAGTTAACAAATCTCTTCCCTTGCAGCTCTCTCCTAACCTTATCTCCACAGATGCAGTACAAAAGAATCCAACCAACCCTGTCATAGAGGAAACAGGTAGGTATGAAGGTTCCTCTGCATCGAATGACACAGCGAATTCAGGTAAAACGTGGGGAAGCCCACAGATGTACAAGAATGCAAATTTTGTGTGTGAAATGATAGAAACTGCAGGAAGATATTATGTACTAGTTGAGCTGCAAGATTCAGTCTCCAACCCTATCAGGGGATTAATTGACACTGGGTCACAGGCAACTATCTTATCCCACAGGTACTACACACAGCTAAATGAGCTAACACCCCACAAACCTAAAATAAAAGAATTTGACGGTTCTCTAATAGGTGTTGGGGGTGACTCCCTAAAAGTTTACGGTACTGCCTGGTTAAAATTTAAATTGGGTAACAGGGTCATAAGACACCCTGTCATTATAGTGGATCTGCCAACTGATCGTTTAATTATTGGTAGTGATCTCCTGAAACGATTAAGCACCATAATTGATTGCATAAATAATGTAATTTGGTCACAAGTTAAACGGCCTATCAATTATGAAAAATCTGGTATATCTCGCACCCGACATAGCTGTCACGTGGTGGAAGAGAAACCAGATGCTGTGGAGATTCATTTCAGGAATAACTCTGTACCTGAAATCACTATTCTACAAATAGATGACCAGACTCCTTTTAGTGGCTCTGATGGTAATACTTTTAAAATTTCGCCCGGAAAGATAGCAAATATCTCCCTAGATGGCGATATATTAACCATATCACTCCACAAGGGGGATCCTAAAATCCCTAAAGGGGGAGACCATGCTCAATACCTCACAGGGATTGAGAGAGTTAAAGAGGATCTATTTATCCCTATACAAGTACATGACCTTGGTAAAACCAAGTATGCTAAAATAAACTTAAAACAGGAAGCTAGCTATATAAGCGAAGGTTTATTAGCGCAGATAGCTGAACCTAAAGTGATTAAATATCTTTCTCCCCAAGACCACTGCGTCAACGGCCTGGATGACAGGTCTGAAAGCTATAACATCACAGCTAAGTGCTTATTATCTATCTCTATTGGTAATAAGTCAGTGAAGCACCTGTTTTTAGTTTTAAATACTCCCAATAATCAAATATACATTGGCAATGATATCTTACATAGATATGCCATACAAATAGATTTGATTAATTCTTGCCTCTGGAGCAGGTTAAAGGGGGACCCTGAAGTATTTCAGGATGAAAATGCAGCCCTGAAATCAAACCAGCAATTGCCATATGCTGTGAATATGCAGGTATCTAGCGATGTTATAATTCCTGCTGGGGCTGATAAATTTCTTTTACCCTTACAGGTAAAGAGAGGTCAGAAATTAAAAACTTCTGAAACACTGATTTGCCTCTCCCATAGAATACAAAATCTGGGTGTCACAGTGACTTACACTCCTATGGTGAATATTGGAACTGTTCCAATACATATTATTGTACATAACATGACCCCACAGGATATAACCTTATCCAAGGGAACTACCATAGGATATGCACTGGAATCAAGTTATTACACTTTTGGATTCCAGAATAATGTAATTGGGCTAATACCTGAAGGATACCTAACTGAAAAACAATTAATAGAACAATCCTTTGCATCCATGCCAGAGGGTCTATTTAATATTCAGTCTATTTATCCCTTCAGCTCAGAGGAAGGCATCTGTAAAATTGAAGAAGCCTCTCTAGTGTTTGATCAGCCAATCAAACAGCAAGATTACCCCAATACCCAGAGTCATGGGAGCAATGTAAATTATAATCAAGGGGATCTCACCTCTAGGTTGGAAGAAGCCTATGAAATAGGACAGCCTGAAATCTTTCCAGGATTTCAGCAAATAGTCGAAGAGCAAATATCCTTAGCCAATGGCTGTTCTAGCGATGATGAACGCCAACAGCTGCGAGAACTCCTAATGGAATACAAGGATATTTTCGCTAAGGATTCTTATGACTGTGGTACTACAGACTTGCACATTGCAAGAATACAAACAGATCCTAATGCGCCACCTGTATTTGTCAAACAATACAGACTTCCTTTAGCCTCATATGATTCTCTTGCAGAGATCATAAGGAATTTGGAAGAAAGAGGTATTATCAGACAGGTGCACAGCTCTTATAATAATCCTATTCTAGGTGTCCTTAAGCCCAATCGACAATGGCGTTTGTGTGCTGACTTAAGACAGCTAAACAAACGAGTATACATGTCTGGCTGGCCTGTACCATACATTGACCAGTGCCTAGCACAAATGCAGGGATCCAAAATATTCACTGCCATTGATTGTGCACAGGGATATTGGACCATAAAGGTACATGAAGAGGACCAATATAAGCTAGCATTCTCCTTCCAAAAGGTTCAGTATGCATTCCAGAGACTTCCATTTGGATACATAAATTCTGGACATGAATTTGCTGTATTCATGCATAAGGCTATGCCTGACGCACTGGAAAGGGGGACCTTATCTTATGTTGATGATGTTTTAATCAAAAGCACAGACTTTGAAAAACACATCGCAGAGCTTAAACACGTCCTCAGCCAACTTAAAAGGGCAGGTGTCAAATTATCCCTGCAAAAAGCTCAATGGTGCCGCACTCGTGTAAACTTCTTGGGACATGAAGTTACCTCTGACGGATTAAATCCCCAGAAGAAAAAGGTGGAAGCGATAGTGAATTCTAAAAACCCAACTAACTTAAAGGAATTGAGATCATTCCTGGGTATGACGAATTATTCTCGCAAATTCATTGATAATTATGCGGAATTAGCTAAACCACTACTACTTCTTCTAAAGAAAGATGTGAAATGGCACTGGAGTGAGTCTCAAGAGACAGCCATCAGAGAGCTGAAGAGAAAACTCACTCAAGCACCTTGCTTAGCGTACCCTGAAGGTGGTAAACCTTTCTTCTTAGAGACAGGTTACACAGATATAAGCATGAGTGCTGTGCTATACCAAAAGCATGATAATTTGAACAAAGCCATTGCTTATGCGAGCAAAAATCTATCCCCAGTAGAAATAAAATTTAGCGATTGCGAAAAAGCCCTCTTATCTACCGTATGGGCCTTACAAAATTTCCGCAGCTATATACAGGGCGAGAAAATTATTGTGGAAACATCCCACCAGCCTTTGCTATATTTGCAAAGTGAGAGAATAAGAGATGGGAATTTGTCTAATAGCCGCATAACAGCTTGGACTCTTTCCTTACAAGGCTGGCCCTTAGAAATTCGCTACAAGCAGAATAAAAAGAATCCAGTCGCACAAGGGCTTGCTGAGCTCCACGACTGTACTGCTAGAGATCCTGGGGAAGAATTATCAGAAGATGATTTTCTAGAGGAACAATTGCTTTCCCCATATAAAATGTACAATGAGGAAAATTGCCAAACATTACCTTGGGTGTATGTTGATGGTTGTTCTTACCATGCCACTATTGATAATGAGCGCAGATTAGTCGCTGGCATTGGTATAACTGGGGCAAATGGATTCCCAAATATATCTATAGGTTTCAACATTGGACCAAGATCCAGTCAAGTTGCAGAACTAACTGCTGTTTTCAAAACCATTGAAATGGCTATTGAACATGGTATTCATGAATTTGTGATCATAACTGACTCAAATTATGTGCGTGACAGTTTTGTTGAATACCTGCCAACTTGGAAAAGAAATGGCATGCAGAAAAGCAATAACAAACCAGTCAAGCATGGCAAATTGTTCTGCGAGATTGATAATCTGGTAGTATCCAATGATTTAACCATACACTGGAAGAAGACCAAGGGTCATTCCAGAGTTCTAGGTGCTGATAAGGAAGGCAATGACCTTGCGGATTCATTAGCCAAACAAGGAGCCATAACTGGAGAACTCCTTAATATTGACCACTTAATGGGTGCAATTCAGGTAGAAGCCATTACCAGAAACCAGGCAAAACAACAGAGTGAGCCTAACTTGGTACAATGGAGTCAGGATTCTCCTAGTGAGGACCTGATCACTAGTCAAAAAGAAGACCCCATTGTAGGCATCTTCTATAAACACATAGAAGATCCTGAAAGCAACCCCATCTCAAAAGATGATTGCATTGGCAAAGAAGATCTTAGAATCTTAATGAAATCCCGATCACAATTCAAGTTACAGGATGGTTTATTAATTAGAACCTCCAAAACTGGCATCCAGCAGTGGGTAGTACCCACCAAGTTCAGAGGTCTAATGCTTCAACATGCCCATGATGCTCCCACATCTGGTCATCGGGGTGCCAAACTCACGTATGAAATATTGCGTGATTATGCTTTTTGGCCACACATGTTGAAAGATGTTCAAACCTACTGTCAAGGGTGTTTAATCTGTCCACAGTTCCAACCCACTGCACCAACGCATAGAGCGCCATTGCAGAAAA
Source organism: Bombina bombina (assembly GCF_027579735.1). Taxonomy (NCBI): domain Eukaryota; kingdom Metazoa; phylum Chordata; class Amphibia; order Anura; family Bombinatoridae; genus Bombina; species Bombina bombina. The sequence continues at coordinate 954,910,989 of NC_069502.1, read as the reverse complement.
GGGGGATGGTAATGCCATGGTCAGATATACAAATTGATTTTATTGGCCCAGTAACAAGATCATCAAGAGGTAACAAATACATGTTAACCGTGACATGCCTGTTCACTAAATGGGTAGAGTGCATTAGTGCACCTAACAATAGTGCTGAAACATGTGCAGCATTGCTCATCAACCATGTATTTTCCAGATTTGGTTTGCCCCAAAGAATCGAATCAGATCGGGGGACCCACTTCACTAGCGAAGTGATGACAAAAATGTGGAAAATACTAGGGGTTAAAAGAAAGCTCCATATTGCTTATAGAGCTGCCACAAGTGGTGGTGTAGAGCGTTACAACCAGTCCATTGTTAAAATCCTCAAAAAGTTTGTGAGTGAAACAGGTAAAGACTGGGATGTAAAACTACCTCTAGTCTTAATGGCATTAAGAGCAACTCCAAGTAGTGCTACCAAAATGTCACCTTTTGAACTGATGACAGGTAGAAGAATGGTTCTACCTCAGCATCTACTGTACCGTACATCAGACCAAAATTTGATAAACGCTGCTAATACACATCAATATGTGGAGAACTTAAGAAAGCACCTGCAATATGCCTTTGCATTTGCTCAAAGGAATTTAGAAAGAGCCGCAACTGCCACTAAAACCTATTATGATCTCAAAACGTCCAAAAAGGAATATGAAATAAATGATAAAGTTTATCTTTATAACTTTGGAAGAGATCAGGTTAGGGAGAAGAAATTTCTTCCCTCATGGAAAGGTCCTTTCGTCATTACTGACAAAATATCTCCAGTGGTCTATAAAATACGGATCCCCAAAAATGAAAGTTTCATAGATAAATGGGTCCATATCAATCAATTGCGAGCGTGTCATCCCAGGTCCCAACTACAAGTCATAGAGGGAGAATGAAGTGTCATATCCCCAAATGAACTAAAGACATACTGTAGTTTAAAGATGCCTAACTGATAAACATGAAGGTTCAAAATTGACAGACTATCTACATAGAAGACTATCCATGATGTGTACGGTCAACATCCTCACCAAATACCACTAACTTTGATCCAATTCAAATACATGTGTCCTACATATTTTTGAATTGGAAAGGGGGATTTATGTCAAGGTATTTGAAATATTATTAAATAATATATAGAGGTATATTTGTCTTTATTTGATAGATCTGTGGATGTGAACATGGTCTGTAGGACAAAGGATTAGATCTCCCCCACTCCAATTGCACAGGAGACATTCTTGGCTGAAAGGAGAACAAAGGATTATCTCTGGGAGATCTCACACACTCAATATGTTAAATTATGCAATTGTATAATTTAGCAAGGAACTAAAATATAACATAGTTTCAGGATACAGGCAAATATATGGAGACGAAATGTCTGAATTACCCTTTTGGAACTGATCAAAATCATAGATAAACAACTTTTATACACATGGGTGTTAATTATCAAATACACATCTGCACTGCTGGCTAAACAGGAAATATGCTGTTTTAAAGACTTTTACAACTCCTCATGGATTGACCCCATGTGGAGCAATGGAGGCCTTGAAAAACACAGACAAATGCTAAGGTGTGACTCTGGAAGTTCACGTAAGCAGCCAGCAAATAAACATTTTTTTTTCTCTCTCTGTTTAAATACATGCCCCAGAATGTATTAAATATAGAAATTTGGGAAATTGTCTAATTCTATATTATTATTACATGGGTATTTGCTAAGCTTGGGAGGTAACTGTTTTAGTCAGTCAAAAATGTGTAATAACCTCTGTTTTGCTTATATTTTTCAGACAGATAAATTCAGATATACATAGAAATGATATATATGTTTTGAAAACATAAAAGATCTTACTTAGCCTCTGTGTTTTTAAGAATATAAATAAATACTTATGGACCATAGACATATAAATGCTTGGATCATCTCTAATAATTATTTCTATTTTTATTGCAGACAACCATTGGTCATGAGCATCAATCTATGCACTTAGAAAGAGACGGAATGCCGCATGAAATGAATTAAGTCATATCATACAAACGTGCAAATAAATGTTTATAAAGTTTCACATACATCTTTTAAAATATAGTGAGATGAAAATATGGAAGTTACTTTGATGTGATATAACTGAGATATAAATTTTCTATTAGGCTAAATGAAATATAAATTATTTTAATATAATGTTAGATATGTGATGTTTCATATCAAAATGATCAGAAAATTCATTAAGATATAACTTATCCAAAACAAATATTATGAATAGTTGTCGCAGTAAATTATGATAAAATTAATAACCATTTCATAGAAATACTGACTTAAGTTGTTTCAAATGTTGCTGTGTCTGTTTGTGCTGCCACCTGGTGTTATGTTGCGAGAACTACAGCCAGAAGGTTCTCTCTGGCTGTTAAAAATGAAATTTCCAAGGGCCAATCCGATTTAGACTTCCCAGATAACCAATGGGAAGGTCAGCTCCCGCAGGGCCACCCACAATTTACCAGTGATGGGAAAACCAAATAAAAAGTGAATGCAATGGAGAGAAAAAGAGATTTTCTGCTGAAGCTAAAACTTGTAACTGGTTCCTGCTGGGCGCGAGATACCACTTTACTTGAGCAAAGCTAATCTACCCTTCTCATTGATTGCGATATACACTTATTGGTGATCTGAGGTAAAATAATTCCTACCAAGAAATATTGGATATCGACTGCTTTTTACTTTGGTAACGTATTCAAGGTTTTGTAAGATAAGTTATATGCATAGTTAATTTGTATTTAATAGATTTAAAGAAGCAGTGTGGGTTTTTTTTTTTTTTTCTTTCAAGTTAGCATTTCACAGCCTATATATATATATTGTTTAAATCTGCGTCTGATTGACCAAGTAACTCATCTATGCAAGTTCTGATATTGTCAGTTAATTTTGTATTGGGATAAATTGCAGTTAAATAGCAGAATATATATATTATCCTATTGTTTTATAAACACTGTTTAGAATTGTATTGCTTGGATGTTAAAGGTTTTTAGTCCCATTGTGTTAAATAAATAAAAGGCTGAATTGTGAAGGTATATTTTTCTGGGTTTTGTAAGAAGGATAGCATATCTTAAGAGTTGGTTTTAATGCATATAAACTTTTATTTAGTTTCCTTTTACTGCAAATATAGTTCAATATGTTTATGGATATTAACTAAATAAAAGAATTCAGATATTTATATTAATTGTATGGTCTAGTAGGTGCATGGTTGATAAGGGTTTCTATTTCTTTGTATTGTGTTTATAACCCTGCCATAAACTTATATATATTATTTGGATAGCACTGCTAAGATTTTCATAAATATACTGACACTCTTGTTGTTTATTACTTTAAAATGTATAGACATATCAGTACACGTGGGACACATTTTGAGAGGGGGTTCCACCATGGCTTCTAAACACATTGAACAAGGATTTTCCTTGGTGACAGACATGTTTAACAGACTAGTAGTAAGACAAACAGGCTTAGAAATCACATTAATCAAGCAAAAAAACACTTTGCAAAAAAACGTTACTGTGCCTTTAAGAGATAAAAAAGGTACACAATTTTCCAAAACAGTGAAAAATGCACCAAATTTTCTGAAATTTTCACAGTATGTATTTAAAGCATTGGTAAGATTGCACAACTAGCAAAAAAAAAATCGATTAACCCCTTAATGCCCAAACCGGATCAATAGTAAGCTAACAGACCGGTTAAAACAAATTTAGCACCTTGCCACAGCTCTGCTGTGGCCCTACCTTCCCTTGGGAGTCAGATTATGGGGAAAAAGCTTCTTATGGGTCCTCAAACTGTAGCAGGAGCCACCATGTGAACACATCCTGAAGATCTAGTCAATCTAACTGCGCATCAGAGGCATGAAATTAGGCCCCTCCCACCTTACTCCGGTGCTGTGAGGCCTAAAGAAACACTCTTAAGAGTTATAATATTAGCCATGTGGGTAACAACCCCTGAAAGAAACCCAAAGGGACCTTCTAAGTGTCTCAAAAACGATCTTTATAAGTAAAAACCGTTTGCCATAAAAAAGTGTCAACTTGCCATAAAATAGTGTCAACCAGCATAAATTAGCCCTGTTATGTAAGCTTGTAATTCCATACTTAGTCTCTGAATAAAGCTTACCCTTCCCTCATGGGGATCTTATCAGTCCTTTCCTAGCATTATCACAGTCTTGTCTAGAAATAAATGACTGAACATACCTTATTGCAGCCTAACCTGCAAACCGTTCCCCCCAACTGAAGTTTACTTGTACTCCTCAGTCCTGTGTGGGAACAGCAGTGGATTTTAGTTACAACATGCTAAAATCATCTTCCTCTCTGCAGAAATCTTCATCTCTTTTCTGCTGGAGAGTAAACAGTACACACAGGTACCATTTAAAATAACAAACTTTTGCTTGTAGAACAAAAACTACAAATCTAACACCACATTCACTTTACCCTTCCGAGAGGGACCCTGTTGCTTAGAGCCGGCAAACAGAATGACTGGGGGGTGGAGCTAGAGGGGGAGCTATATGGACAGCTCTGCTGTGTGCTCTCTTTGCCACTTCCTGTTAGGAAGGAGAATATCCCACAAGTAAAGGATGAATCCGTGGACTGGATACACCTTACAAGAGAAAAGCATACACGTTCTGCAAAACAGTCTAAACATGCACCAAATTTTTCAAAATTTTGTATGTAGACCCACTATAGGTAGTTAAGATTGCACCACAAATTTTTTTAACAATTAACCCCTTAATGTCCAAACCGGATCGAAAATAGGCCCAGATTCCGGAAAAAAAACCTCAGCACCTTGCCACAGCCCTGCTGTGGCCCTACCTGCCCTCAGGGATCGAAAGTGTGGGGTAAAAGCTTTGATTTGGCCCAAAACATACACCAGGGCCCTCAGGAGTTAGAGCTTGCTGCTTGCTGACAAACTAACTGCGCATCTGAGGCGTGAAAATAGGCCCCGCCCATCCCACTCGATGTTTCCTGAGCCTTAAGGAACCGCACCAGAGTGGTTATAACTAGCCATGTGGGTTCCAAGACCCTAAAGATTAGCCATGTGTGCCCTAATAAAGTTGCCCAAAACGTTTATTGCCCACAAAAACGTTAAAGCACTCCCATCCAAAAAACGTTTGCTCACAAACATTTTACATTCAGTGTCAACCATATATGTAAATTGGCCCCATCAGCAAGCTAAGTAATGCCCTTCTTTTAGCTCTAGGATTACTGCTTACCCTTACCCTCCTGGGTATAATGTCAGCCTTTCTGAAATACACAGTCTCTCCAGAAAAAATATGACTGAACATACCTCACTGCTGCATAGCATGAAACCGTTCCTCACACTGAAGTTTCCTGTACTCCTCATCATCTATCTGCTGCCTGAGAGCAAATAGTACAAACCGGTACCATTTAAAAATAACAAACTCTTAATTGAAGAATAAAAAAACTAATATTTTATCACCTCTTTCACTTTACCCTTCCTAGTACTTAGAGTAGGCAAAGAGAATGACTGGGGGGTGGAGCTAAGGGAGGAGCTATATAGACAGTTCTGCTGTGGTTCTCTTTGCCACTTCCTGTAGGGAAGGATAATATCCCACAAGTAAAGGATGAATCCGTGGACTCGTCTTACCTTTATAGAAGAAATAAACTTTTTTTTTTTTATTTGAATATTATTTCTGCTCTGTCTCAGGGACATAAACAGACATCTGTAAAGACAATCATTTATAGTCATGCAACCTCGTGTTTGTAAGGTAATTCAAAAACAAGAAAAGCTTGACTAACAAGAATATATCTGCACTGCTTGGCAGTTAATATTTAAAGAACAGTAAGAGAGACAGCACAAGGCTTTACAAGCTGATGTTATCACTTTAGGTTCTATAATGCATTCTAGGGGATGCAAGAGGACTGGGCTAATACACAGGGAACAGAAATAGACTTGCAGAGTGACCGATGCAGAGAGAGACACTTATACACATACAGTATATATACACACACATACATACATATACAGTATATATATATATATATATATATATATATATACATACATACATACAGACATATACAGTGTATATATATATATATATATATATATATATATACACACACACACATATACAGTTATTATTATTATTATCGGTTATTTGTAGAGCGCCAGCAGATTCCGCAGCGCTATTAACAAAGGCGGAGTACAAAAAAAACAGTTATAGGGATCAAATGGGTAGAGGGCCCTGCCAAGAGTTGCACTGTTGTAGTCAGCTCTTGAGAAGGTGATCAACAAACAGCTGGACTCTTAAGCTTACATGCTAGGAGGGTTCAGGGGATAGCAATGGAGGAGAGGAACTGGTATAAAGTAAGGTTAGCGTAGGTTGTATGTATCCCTAAACAGTAGAGTCTTTAGTGAGCACTTGAAGCTTTTAAAACTAGAAGAGAGTCTTGTGGAGCGAGGCAGAGAGTTCCACAAGATGGGAGCCAGTCTGGAGAAGTCCTGTAAACGGGAGTGTGATGAGGTGACAAGAGAGGAGGAGAGTAGGAGGTCTTGAGCAGAGCGAAGGGGACGGGAAGGAGAGTATCTGGAGACAAGATCTGAGATATAGGGGGGAGCAGTGCAGTTGAGGGCTTTGTATGTCAGAGTGAGAATTTTGTGTTTGATCCTAGAGGCAAGAGGAAGCCAGTGAAGAGATTGGCAGAGAGGTGCAGCAAGGAATATGAGTCTGGCAGAGGCATTCATTAAGGATTGTAAAGGAGCTAGGCGGTAGGTGGGGAGACCAGAGAGGACAGAGTTGCAGTAATCGAGGCGGGAGAGGATGAGAGAGTGGATTAAAATCTTAGTTGTGTCTTGTGTAAGGAAGTGTCTAATTTTAGAGATGTTTTTAAGGTGGAAGCGGCAGGCTTTAGCCAAGGAGTGAATGTGAGGAGTGAAAGAAAGATCTGAGTCAAATGTGACCCCGAGACATCGGGCATGTGGGGTAGGGGTAATGATGGAGTTGTCGACAGTTATAGAGAGATTGGGGGTGGAGAGTTTTGAAGAAGGGGGAAAAATAAGGAGCTCAGTTTTGGAGAGATTTAGCTTGAGGTAGTGAGAGGACATCCAGTTGGAGATGTGAGAAAGACAGTTAGTGACACGGGTTAGCAAGGAAGGAGAAAGGTCTGGTGCAGAGAAGTAGATTTGGGTGTCGTTAGCATACAAATGATATTGTAAACCATGGGACTTTATTAGGGAACCTAGTGATGATGTGTAGATTGAGAAGAGAAGGGGACCGAGGACAGAGCCTTGCGGTACTCCGACAGAAAGTGGTGACGGGGCAGAGGAGGCCCCAGAGAAGGCTACAATAAAGGTACGGTTTGACAGGTAGGAAGAGAGCCACAAGAGGGCTGTGTCACATATGCCGAAGGATTGGAGGGTTTGGAGCAAGAGAGGGTGGTCAACAGTGTCAAAGGCTGCGGACAGATCAAGGAGAATAAGCAGAGAGAAGTGGCCTTTTGATTTTGCTGTAAGTAGGTCGTTGGTAACCTTAACAATTGCTGTTTCTGTGGAGTGATGGGGACGAAATCCAGATTGCAATGGGTCAAGGAGGGAGTTTATTGTAAGGAAATGGGAAAGGCGTGCATAAGCTAGTTTTTCAAGAAGCTTTGATACAAGAGGGAGGAGGGAAATAGGGCGGTAGTTGGATGGGGAGGTAGGATCAAGGGAAGGTTTTTTGAGGATAGGTGTGACCAGTGCATGTTTCAGCGATGAGGGAAATATACCGGTGCTGAAGGAGAGGTTGAAAGTGTGTGTGAGTATAGGGGTAAGGGTGGCAGAGAGGGAGGGGAGTAGCTGTGAGGGGATAGGGTCAAGGGGACAGGTAGTGAGGTGAGAGCGCAGTATAAGTGCCGAAACTTCTTCCTCAGTAACAGGGGAGAATGAGCTAAGTTTAAGGTTATGTGGGTTGTGGTTGGTTGAGAGCATTTGAGGGGGTGAGGGAATGGAATTATGTTGAGAGCTGATTTCATTTCTGATGGAGTTGATTTTGTTATTGAAGTGGTTGGCAAAGTCTTGAGCTGACAGAGAAGTTGTATTAGGAGGTGGGGGAGGGCGGAGAAGAGTATTGAAAGTGGAGAACAAACGTTTTGGGTTTGAAGAAAGATTAGAGATAAGAGTAGAGAAGTAGTGTTGCTTATGGAAATTAAGGGCAGAGTAGTAGGAGTTCAAGATAAAAATATATATATACACACACACATATATATATATATATATATATATATATATATATATAAAGAAGCAAAAAGAAGCACTCACTGGATTTTCATCAAAAAGTGATCAAAACTTTAATGTAGATTGGGACGTTTCGGGACAGCAACAGTCCCTTCCTCTGACAAACAAACACTGAACAAAAGCAGCCTTAAATAGGCTCCCAAACACACTCCCCTCAGGATCAGCCAATCCAGACTGAATAATTGAACACACCCTTGAAGTGACCAATAAGGAAACATGATACAAAATCGTGTATGTGACTAATGAAACATAAACAACAAAAATGCTTTAAAAACAAATCCCCCTTGGGCCCCTAATGCTGGTGGTCATGCCCCCTAACTGAAATACACATCCTATATGATTGTCAATCAAAAAATAGGTAAAATAAATCGTAAAAATCATTTATTATAATCTAACCAATCAAGCATTGGCTTGCAAACTTCAATTGCACTCAGCTCCAATACGTCATTCCTATAGTTACTACTCAGCCCCTTGTTGTCAGGGACGCCGAAACCATCTATAGTGAAAACAAAAGACACTCTTGCTGGTCTGCCCCTAATTACTAGGGACGCGATCACCGGCATGGCTATAACTCACAAAGGAACCGGCATCTCAATACACAGTATCGCATGTTCAGCTGGATTAATTGTTACATGCGCTTTCAAAGATAATGATAATGTGTAGCCGATCGCTCTGGGAGAGCTATTAAGAATGTCAACAAACCTAATCCAATGGCCGAGTGCTGTGTCACAAAATGGGCGTGTAAAAGCCTACAAGTCTTGGAGTTACGTATGCAGTGTTATAATTCATCGTAGCCGGAACCATACACATAAACTTACAATAACCATGTTGTGAACTACAAATCAAAGCCTCTTGCTCAAATTGATCAATATGCCAGCAGACATATTGTGGGATCGCCATAACAGAGTTGACAGAGTGCACATAAAGCTAAAAATAAAAAACTAAAACTAAAACTAAAGTTAAGAGTAAAAAGATCGTGCCTATAAGTGTGTTTATTTAAATGAACTTATTACGTGATTGTGCTTATAAACATATTATATATGTTTTATCAACATTCAAACATTGAGGCGAAATTGACTAGCCCAAATGGGCGTGTATTTAGAGTGTGATACCTGAAGGAATCTATTATTCAGACCTCTACTTGAACTCCCACTTAAATATTCCATCATATAAACCCCATGTTAGTAAACGAATCCTCGTGTGGAAATAATGGAGAAAACATTTGGCATATATCGCAAAACGATCACCTGAAAATATTAAAAACAGTGCATAAGAATCTATTAACCCCAACCTGTCCTATCTCTGCCCCAATCGTGAATGTCTAGCTGTACCCCAGAAGGAATATAAGGGGTAAAAGGGACTTAACCAAGTGGACGAGAACTATGTCATACAGGGCATGACCAAACAGCAGAAGGATCCAATAGGGATCGTGTAAACACTCATTGGAGTGATACACCACATAAACAATACAGTTCAAATAAAAACAATTAAAAACAAAAATTGGCGCATGGAGAACTGACAAATAACAGATATTTCATATTGAAGAGGAAATGTCAAAAAAGGGACTATTATCTAAGCAAATAACAAGGAATATGTACAAGGTAATGATATTATAATGGTCTTTACCCTGAGGTAATTTAACAAGGAAATACATAATGTCAAGCTATATGCTTGAAATCTTATTTCTAAGGAATGGAGGCCAAAAAATTATTAGACCAAAATTTGGAAAAATGGAAATATGAAATTAAAAATAAAATAAAAAATATATATGTGTGGGATCAAAATCAAAAATAAGCAAAAAAATCAGCAAAAAAATTCAGAAACTTAGAAAATCAAGCAAAAACAATAACAAAAAATTGATAGCAAAAAAATTATTATAAAATTATCCACAATTACTCTTAACTTTAGTTTTATTTTTAGTTTTTTATTTTTAGCTTTATGTGCACTCTGTCAACTCTGTTATGGCGATCCCACAATATGTCTGCTGGCATATTGATCAATTTGAGCAAGAGGCTTTGATTTGTAGTTCACAACATGGTTATTGTAAGTTTATGTGTATGGTTCCGGCTACGATGAATTATAACACTGCATACGTAACTCCAAGACTTGTAGGCTTTTACACGCCCATTTTGTGACACAGCACTCGGCCATTGGATTAGGTTTGTTGACATTCTTAATAGCTCTCCCAGAGCGATCGGCTACACATTATCATTATCTTTGAAAGCGCATGTAACAATTAATCCAGCTGAACATGCGATACTGTGTATTGAGATGCCGGTTCCTTTGTGAGTTATAGCCATGCCGGTGATCGCGTCCCTAGTAATTAGGGGCAGACCAGCAAGAGTGTCTTTTGTTTTCACTATAGATGGTTTCGGCGTCCCTGACAACAAGGGGCTGAGTAGTAACTATAGGAATGACGTATTGGAGCTGAGTGCAATTGAAGTTTGCAAGCCAATGCTTGATTGGTTAGATTATAATAAATGATTTTTACGATTTATTTTACCTATTTTTTGATTGACAATCATATAGGATATGTGTATTTCAGTTAGGGGGCATGACCACCAGCATTAGGGGCCCAAGGGGGATTTGTTTTTAAAGCATTTTTGTTGTTTATGTTTCATTAGTCACATACACGATTTTGTATCATGTTTCCTTATTGGTCACTTCAAGGGTGTGTTCAATTATTCAGTCTGGATTGGCTGATCCTGAGGGGAGTGTGTTTGGGAGCCTATTTAAGGCTGCTTTTGTTCAGTGTTTGTTTGTCAGAGGAAGGGACTGTTGCTGTCCCGAAACGTCACAATCTACATTAAAGTTTTGATCACTTTTTGATGAAAATCCAGTGAGTGCTTCTTTATCATTCACCGCACAGCACCCTGGTAGTCGTTGGATTTTGGTGAGAGTGCACAGACACCAATCTTTGCCTGTATATATATATATATATATAATAATAATAATAATAATATAATAATAATTTGCGATTTATATAGCGCTTTTCTCCCTGTGAGACTTAAAGCACTTTACAAATATACCAACATAAGACATAAAAGTTAGGAATTTCTGAAGGTCAGATAAGCAGACTGAATGCCTGATGGAAGAGGTGGGTCTTTAGCTTTTTTAAAAAGTCTGTAAGGACGGTGCCTCTCTGATTGCGCACGGTAAAGAGTTCCAGAAAGTAGGGGCAGCGTGGCCGAATGCTCTGGAGCCAGAGTTTGTCCTTATTCTTGGCACTAAGAGGAGGGATGTGTTGGCTGACCTAAGTGAACAGGATGGGACGTAGGGTGTCAGGAGCTCTTTCAGGTACTGTGGGCCTTGGTTGTTTAAGGCTTTGAAGGTCAGCAGGCCAATTTTAAAATATGTTTGCCATTTAATTGGAAGCCAATGCAGGGAGTGGAGAACAGGTGTTATGTTGCAGGAGCGAGTTTGATTGGTCAATAGTCTGGCTGCTGCGTTTTGTACTGTCTGAAGGCTATTGAGTTATTTTTTTTGGGAGGCCCAAGTAAAATGCATTGCAGTAATCTAGCCTAGAGGATACAAATGCATGGATTAATGTTGGCATATCATCCGGTGGAATTAAGTGTTGTATCTTGGCTATGTTTTTCAGATGAAATTAGGCCGATTTTATTACGGAGGAAATCTGCTGTTTAAAAGATAGTCCAGCGTCAATCAGCACTCCGAGGTTTCGTACATTTGCTGAACTAACGAGTTTAGAGCCTCCAAGCTCCAGGCCAGTTGGATGAACGTGGGATATTTTTGATGCCCGGGGTCCCCTCACCAAGAGTAACTCTGTTTTGTCCGGGTTCACTTTGAGACAGCTAGCATTCATCCATTCTATGAGGTCTGTTAAGCAATTGTTTATGCGGCATGCTGGGTCTGTAGTATCTGAAGCAAAGGAGAAGTAGAGTTGTGTGTCATCAGCGTAACAATGATACCTTAGGCCATGTTGGTTAATGATGTCCCTCAGTGGTAGTAAGTAAATTGCGAATAGCATGGGAGACAGGATAGATCCTTGTGGAACTCCGCAGGCCAGTTCTGTTGGTGCTGATGAGCTTGATCCTGATATTACTCTCTGTGATCTACCAGCGAGGAACGATTTAAACCAGTTAAGGACTGTGCCTCCTAGACCACAGATGTACTGCAAGCGCTCTATTAGAATTCTATGGTCAATGGTGTCAAATGCAGCTGAGAGATCCAGGAGGATTAGAATGGAGTAATCACCTTTGTCTCTTGCCATGAGGAGATCATTTAGCACTCGGACTAGCGCTGTTTCAGTGCTGTGGCGGCATCTGAAGCCTGACTGGAAAGGATTGAATATGTTTAGGCGTGATAGATGGGCTTCCAGTTGAGTTGCCACTACTTTTTCAATTATTTTCCCCAGAAATGGGAGGTTGGATACTGGTCTGTAATTAGTCATGCAGTCTGGGTCTAATAAAGGTTTCTTTAGGAGTGGTTTTACCACAGCTTCTTTTAGAGGATCTGGGAAGTCTCCTGTTTTTAGTGAACACTGCACTATTTTTGTGAGGACTGGGGCGAGTGTTTCAATGCATCCAGATAAGAGCTGAGTTGGAGCAGGGTCTAAGTCACACGTAGTACGGTGCAACTGTTGTATGGTGTTTTTAACTCCTTTTATATCCACATTTGTAAAAGTGGCCCATAAACTGGGGCAATCTGGCATTCCATTGTAGTGGTTCTGGTGTGTAACTGTTTGGCCTGCTGTGATAGCGGTTCGGATTGAGGAAATCTTGTCTCTGAAGAAGTTCGCAAATGCTTCACATTTATCCTGAGAAAAGTTGGTAGGGCTAAGCATGCATGCTGGTTTGCAGAGCCATTTTTATACTGTGCGAAACAGTTGCCTGGGTCTATTGTGGGAGAGTGCGATTTCGCGTGATAATCTTGGATTGATATTTATTTAGATTTTTGGTAAGAGTAGCTTTATCCTCTGGATCATGTGTTCTGCGCCACTTTCTCTCGAGCTTATGTCCTGTTCTTTTTATTTCTCTGATGGAGCTTTCAAACCACGGTGCATTATTGTGGGTTTGGACAGTGCGTATGCGAGATGGTGCAATGCTTTCTAGGGTGTCTCTCATGGTTTTGTTGTAGAGTCGGACTATATATATATATATATATATATATATATATATATATATATATATATACACACATACATATACAAACCACACACACACACACACAATGTAACATACATACATATATATATATATATATATACACACATACATACACACACACACACACACACCACACACACACACAATGTAACATACATACATATATAAATATATATATATAAATATATATATATATATAAAAAAACACATACCCACACACACACATATATACACTATATATATATATATATATATATATATATATATTGAAATCAGGAGACAGCACTCACTGGTCTTGACAATACTGGATTTATTCAGTGACGTTTCGGGGAATACACCACTTCATCAGAGGGGTCTGATGAAGGGGTGTATTACCCGAAACGTCACTGAATAAATCCAGTATTGTCAAGACCAGTGAGTGCTGTCTCCCGATTTCAATATATTATACCCTACCAGAATTATTAGGCAAGTTGTATTTTTGAGGATTAATTTTATTATTGAACAACAACCATGTTCTCAATGAACCCAAAAAACTCATTAATATCAAAGCTGAATAGTTTTGGAAGTAGTTTTTAGTTTGTTTTTAGTTATAGCTATTTTAGGGGGATATCTGTGTGTGCAGGTGACTATTACTATGCATAATTATTAGGCAACTTAACAAAAAACAAATATATACCCATTTCAATTATTTATTTTTACCAGTGAAACCAATATAACATCTCAACATTCACAAATATACATTTCTGACATTCAAAAACAAAACAAAAACAAATCAGTGACCAATATAGCCACCTTTCTTTGCAAGGACACTCAAAAGCCTGCCATCCATGGATTCTGTCAGTGTTTTGATCTGTTCACCATCAACATTGCGTGCAGCAGCAACCACAGCCTCCCAGACAACTTTCAGAGAGGTGTACTGTTTTCCCTCCTTGTAAATCTCACATTTGATGATGGACCACAGGTTCTCAATGGGGTTCAGATCAGGTGAACAAGGAGGCCATGTCATTTGATTTTCTTCTTTTATACCCTTTCTTGCCAGCCACGCTGTGGAGTACTTGGACGCGTGTGATGGAGCATTGTCCTGCATGAAAATCATGTTTTTCTTGAAGGATGCAGACTTCTTCCTGTACCACTGCTTGAAGAAGGTGTCTTCCAGAAACTGGCAGTAGGACTGGGAGTTGAGCTTGACTCCATCCTCAACCCGAAAAGGCCCCACAAGCTCATCTTTGATGATACCAGCCCAAACCAGTACTCCACCTCCACCTTGCTGGCATCTGAGTCAGACTGGAGCTCTCTGCCCTTTACCAATCCAGCCACGGGCCCATCCATCTGGCCCATCAAGACTCACTCTCATTTCATCAGTCCATAAAACCTTAGAAAAATCAGTCTTGAGATATTTCTTGGCCCAGTCTTGACGTTTTAGCTTGTGTGTCTTGTTCAGTGGTGGTCGTCTTTCAGCCTTTCTTACCTTGGCCATGTCTCTGAGTATTGCACACCTTGTGCTTTTGGGCACTCCAGTAATGTTGCAGCTCTGAAATATGGCCAAACTGGTGGCAAGTGGCATCTTGGCAGCTGCACGCTTGACTTTTCTCAGTTCATGGGCAGTTATTTTGCGCCTTTGTTTTTCCACACGCTTCTTGCGACCCTGTTGACTATTTTGAATGAAACGCTTGATTGTTCGATGATCACGCTTCAGAAGCTTTGCAATTTTAAGAGTGCTGCATCCCTCTGCAAGATATCTCACTATTTTTGACTTTTCTGAGCCTGTCAAGTCCTTCTTTTGACCCATTTTGCCAAAGGAAAAGAAGTTGCCTAATAATTATGCACACCTGATATACAGCTTGGAGTAAGACAACATGCATAAAGAGGATGATGTGGTCAAAATACTCATTTGCCTAATAATTCTGCACACAGTGTGTGTGTATATATATATATATATATATATATATACACACACACACATATACATATATACATACACACACACATATATACACACATACTTTTATATAGACAGCCAGACAAATATATACGCACACACACCAGCTGCAAAATAAACACGTTACTAGGAGTATTCAGTCAATATCATCATAAGGCAGAAAATGCAGGATAAGAATACCAAATACATTGTGTATTCTGTGTTCTCAAACATCAACAAGCTCCCTTAGATAAAACTGCAGCAAGGAAGCTGTTGGTATGGTGGTGTAAACAGGGGAGGCCAGAACACAGCCAAGCTACAGTATCTAGGAAACACCTAGTCACACAACTCTAAGCTACTCACAAAGATCAGATACCATCTACTAAGCCTACTTCTGTACAAGAAGGAAAAAAAGTCATCTTTTGTTTTCTTAGGTTTTATTGATACATTAGATTGCACCTAAAGACAAAGTCTCACAAAGGATTACATACTTTTTTTTGTAAGTGATGCAGACATCAATATTAATAGAATGCCACTGAAATAGTGTTAGATTAAATCTAGAAATATGTTTTTCCATCATCTTGCAAATTATATTCCTGTTGATAAGCACAATTTTTCATAAAATGCCCTTATACAGATTTTCTTTTCATAGAATTGTTTCTCACTCTTACAATCTTACCCTATAGTATGTTTATTTAAAAAGGTCATTACAATGCACAAATAACATGCTCTAATACATGGTTCTTCAAACTACTGGTCATGATCCATTCCTGATTCGCAACACAATGTTTACTGCGTTGCGACTTGTGTGTATTGAATGAGAGTGTGTGTGTGGGTTATATGAGAGTGTGTGTGTGGTATGTGTAGTATAAGAGTGTGTGCGTGCGGTGTGTGTTTTTGTAGGAGAGCGAGTGTGGTGTGTGTTGTGTGTGTGTATGTTGTATGAGAGTGTGTGTGTGGTGTTTGTGTTGTATGAGAGTGTGTGTTGTAGGAGAGTGTGTGTGGTGTGTTGTATGAGAGTGTGAGTATGGTGTGTGTGTTGTAAGAGAGTGCGAGTATGGTGTGTGTGTTGTATGAGACTGTGTGTGGTGTGTGTGTGTGTTGTATGAGAGTGTGTGGTGTGGTGTGTGTGTGGTGTGTTGTATGAGAGTGTGTGGTGTGTGTTGTATGAGAGTGTGTGGTGTGTGTGTGTGTGGTGTGTTGTATGAGAGTGTGTGGTGCATGTGTGGTGTGTGTGTTGTATAAGAGTGTGAGTATGGTGTGTGTTGTATAAGAGTGTGAATATGGTGTGTGTTGTATGAGTGTGTGTGTGTGTTGTAAGAGAGTGTGAGTGTGGTGTGTGTGTGTGTTGTAAGAGAGTGTGTGTGGTGTGTGTGTGTGTGTTGTATGAGAGTGTGAGTATGGTGTGTGTGTTGTATGAGACTGTGTGTGGTGTGTGCGTGTTGTATGAGAGTGTGTGGTGTGGTGTTTGTGTGGTGTGTTGTATGAGAGTGTGTGGTGTGTGTTGTATGAGAGTGTGTGGTGTGTGTGTGTGGTGTGTTGTATGAGAGTGTGTGGTGCATGTGTGGTGTGTGTGTTGTATAAGAGTGTGAGTATGGTGTGTGTTGTATGAGAGTGTGTGTGTGTTGTAAGAGAGTGTGAGTGTGGTGTGTGTGTGTGTTGTATGAGAGTGCGAGTATGGTGTGTGTGTTGTATGAGACTGTGTGTGGTGTGTGTCTGTTGTATGAGAGTGTGTGGTGTGGTGTGTGTGTGGTGTGTTGTATGAGAGTGTGTGGTGTGTGTTGTATGAGAGTGTGTGGTGTGTGTGTGTGGTGTGTTGTATGAGAGTGTGTGGTGCATGTGTGGTGTGTGTGTTGTATAAGAGTGTGAGTATGGTGTGTGTTGTATGAGAGTGTGTGTGTGTTGTAAGAGAGTGTGAGTGTGGTGTGTGTGTGTTGTATGAGAGTGTGAGTGTGGTGTGTGTGTTGTAGGAGAGTGAGTGTGGTGTGTGTTGTGTGTGTTGTAGGAGAGTGAGTGTGGTGTGTGTTGTATAAGTGTGTGTTGTAGGAGAGTGTGGTGTGTGTGTTGTATGAGTGTGTGATTGTCGTGTGTGTTGTAGGAGAGTGAGTGTGGTGTGTGTTGTATAAGTGTGTGGTGTATGTGTGTGTTGTAGGAGAGTGAGTGTGGTGTGTGTGTTGTATGTGTGTGAGTGTGGTGTGTGTGTTGTATAAGTGTGTGGTGTGTGTTGTAGGAGAGTGAGTGTGTTGTGTGTGTTGTATGAGAGTGTGTGTTGTATGAGAGTGTGGGTGGTGTGTGTTTTATGAGAGTGAGTGTGGTGTGTGTTGTATAAGAGTGTGTGGTGTGTGTTGTATGAGAGTGTGAGTATGGTGTGTGTTTTGTAAGAGAGTGCGAGTATGGTGTGTGTGTGGTGTGTTGTATGAGAGTGTGTGTTGTATGAGAGTGTGTGTGGTGTGTGTGTATTGTACGAGTGTGAGTGTGGTGTGTGTTGTATGAGTGTGTGGTGTGTGTGTGTTGTAGGAGAGTGAGTGTGTTGTGTGTGTTGTATGAGAGTTTGTGTTGTATGAGAGTGTAGGTGGTGTGTGTTGTATGAGAGTGTGAGTGTGGTGTGTGTTGTATAAGTGTGTGTGTTGTAGGAGAGTGAGTGTGGTGTGTGTGTGTTGTATGAGAGTGTGTGGTGTGGTGTGTGTGTGGTGTGTTGTATGAGAGTGTGAGTGTGGTGTGTGTTGTATAAGTGTGTGTGTTGTAGGAGAGTGAGTGTGGTGTGTGTGTTGTATGAGAGTGTGGTGTGTGTGTTGTAGGAGAGTGAGTGTGGTGTGTGTTGTATAAGTGTGTGGTGTAGGAGAGTGAGTGTGGTGTGTGTGCGTTGTATAAATGTGTGGTGTGTGTAGTAGGAGAGTGAGTGTGTTGTGTGTGTTGTATGAGAGTTGTGCTTACTTCCTGGTTGGGTCAGATGGCATATTGAAGCTTTCATACAAAGATGATGTCATCAAGTGGGCTGTGCTTAGAATCAGAACAGTTCAGAGAAGCCATCTTGTGACAGTTTGTGATGCAGTTATAAAGTACAAGGACTGAACCTGAGGCTCTGACAATTGCTGATACTAATAAATGTAATGTCAGCTACAGATCACTACAGAGGATACAGCATCAGCCAGTCAGGAAGAGAAAGAACTGTCAGTTACACATTATAAGTTATATTGCAGTTATACAGTTAACAGTTATACAGTTATAAATTTCACAGTGTACAGGACTGCTAATATAAGAAGTGCAGCAGCCATTCATTATAAAAGACTATATATGTGTATCTATCCATATTACTGTGTGCAAATCTACAGGAGCAGCTTGTTATGTCATCCAGTAAATAAAGTGCCAGTTTACATTTAGAAGTTGCAAGTTGAAGTGCATCATTCATATAAAGAGTTAATGTTTGCTATATAAGGACATTACAGGAGAGTGAGTGTGGTGGGTGTTGTATAAGTGTGTGGTGTGTGTGTGTGTGTTGTAGGAGAGTGTGGTGTGTGTGTTGTATGAGTGTGTGAGTGTGGTGTGTGTGTGTGTTGTATAAGTGTGTGGTGTGTGTTGTAGGAGAGTGTGTTGTGTGTTGTATGAGAGTTTGTGTTGTATGAGAGTGTGTGTTGTATGAGAGTGTGGGTGGTGTGTGTTGTATGAGAGTGTGTGTGGTGTGTGTGTGTTGTATGAGTGTGTGTGTGGTGTGTGTGTTGTAGGAGAGTGAGTGTGGTGTGTGTTGTATAAGAGTGTGTGTTGTATGAGAGTGTGAGTATGGTGTGTGTGTTGTAAGAGAGTGCGAGTATGGTGTGTGTTGTATGAGAGTGTGTGGTGTGTGTGTTGTATGAGAGTGTGTGGTGTGTGTGTTGTATGAGAGTGTGATGTGTGTGTTGTATGAGAGTGTGTGTGTGTTGTATGAGAGTGTGAGTGTGGTGTGTGTGTGTTGTAGGAGAGTGAGTGTGGTGTGTGTGTTGTATGAGTGTGGTGTGTGTGTTGTAGGAGAGTGAGTGTGGTGTGTGTTGTATGAGAGAGTGTGAGTATGGTGTGTGTGTTGTAAGAGAGTGTGAGTATGGTGTGTGTGTGTGTTGTATAAGAGTGTGTGTTGTATGAGTGTGTGTGTGTTGTATGAGAGTGTGAGTGTGGTGTGTGCGTTGTATAAGTGTGTGTGTGTTGTACGAGTGTGTGTGTGTGGTGTGTGTTGTATGAGTGTGTGTGTGGTGTGTGTTGTATGAGAGTGTGTGTTGTATGAGAGTGAGTGTGAGGTGTGTGTGTTGTATAAGAGTGTGTGTGGTGTGTGTTGTATGAGAGTGTGTGTGTTGTAGGAGAGTGAGTGTGGTGTGTGTTGTATAAGTGTGTGGTGTGTGTGTTGTAGGAGAGTGAGTGCGGTTTGTGTGTTGTACAAGTGTGTGAGTGTGGTGTGTGTTGTATAAGTGTGTGGTGTGTGTGTGTTGTAGGAGAGTGAGTGTGGTGTGTGTGTTGTATGAGTGTGTGAGTGTGGTGTGTGTGTTGTAGGAGAGTGAGTGTGTTGTATAAGAGTTTGTGTTGTATGAGAGTTTGTGCGTGGTGTGTGTGTTGTATGAGAGTGTGTGGTGTGTGTGTTGTATGAGTGTGTGTGTGTTGTATGAGAGTGTGTGGTGCGTGTGTTGTAAGAGAGTGTGTGTGTTGTATGTGTGTGTGTGCGTGTGTTGTATGAGAGTGTGTTGTGTGTGTGTGTTGTAGGAGAGTGAGTGTGTTGTGTGTGTTTTATAAGAGTGTGTGGTGTGTGTGTGTTGTAGGAGAGTGCGTGTGGTGTGTGTGTTGTATGAGTGTGTGAGTGTGGTGTGTGTGTTGTAGGAGAGTGAGTGTGTTGTATAAGAGTTTGTGTTGTATGAGAGTTTGTGCGTGGTGTGTGTGTTGTATGAGAGTGTGTGGTGTGTGTGTTGTATGAGAGTGTGGTGCGTGTGTTGTAAGAGAGTGTGTGTGTATGAGAGTGTGTTGTGTGTGTGTGTGTTGTAGGAGAGTGAGTGTGTTGTAGGAGAGTGAGTGTGTTGTGTGTGTTTTATAAGAGTGTGTGGTGTGTGTGTGTTGTAGGAGGGTGAGTGTGGTGTGTGTGTTGTATGAGAATGTGTTGTATGAGAGTGTGTGTGGTGTGTGTGTGTTGTATGAGAGTGTGTGTGGTGTGTGTGTGTTGTATGAGAGTGTGGTGTGTGTGTTGTATGAGAGTGTGGTGTGTGTGTGTGTTGTATGAGAGTGTGGTGTGTGTGTGTGTTGTATGAGAGTGTGTGGTGTGTGTGGTGCATGTGTTGTATGAGAGTGTGTATGTGTGTGTGTTGTATGTGTGTGTGCGAGTGTGTTGTGTGTGTGTGTTGTAGGAGAGTGAGTGTGTTGTGTGTGTTGTAGGAGAGAGAGTGTGTTGTGTGTGTTGTATAAGTGTGTGGTGTGTGTGTTGTAGGAGAGTGAGTGTGTTGTATAAGAGTTTGTGTTGTATGAGAGTTTGTGTGTGGTGTGTGTGTTGTATAAGAGTGTGTGGTGTGTGTGTTGTATGAGTGTGCGTGTGTTGTATGAGAGTGTGTGGTGCGTGTGTTGTAAGAGAGTGTGTGTGTGTTGTATGTGTGTGTGTGTGTGTGCGTGTGTTGTAGGAGAGTGAGTGTGTTGTGTGTGTTGTAGGAGAGTGAGTGTGTTGTGTGTGTTTTATAAGAGTGTGTGGTGTGTGTGTGTTGTAGGAGGGTGAGTGTGGTGTGTGTGTTGTATGAGAGTGTGTTGTATGAGAGTGTGTGTGGTGTGTGTGTGTTGTATGAGAGTGTGGTGTGTGTGTGTGTTGTATGAGAGTGTGTGGTGCATGTGTTGTATGAGAGAGTGTGTATGTGTGTGTGTATGTGTGTGTGTTGTATGTGTGTGGGTGGGTGTTGTATGAGAGAGTGTGTGTGTGTTGTATGAGAGAGTGTGTGTTGTATGAGAGTGTGTGTGTGTGGTGTGCGTGTGTGTTGTATGAGAGTGTGTGGTACGTGTGTTGTATGAGAGAGTGTGTGTGTTGTATGTATGTGTGTGTGTGGTGTGTATTATATAAGAGTGTGTGTGGTGTGTGTGTTGTATGAGAGTGTGAGTGTGTTGTGTGTGTGTTGTATGAGAGTGTGAGTGTGTTGTGTGTGTGTGTTGTATGAGAGAGAGTGTATGTGTGTTGTATTTGTGTGGGTGGGTGTTGTATGAGAGTGTGTGTTGTATGAGAGTGTGAGTATGGTGTTTGTGTTGTAGGAGAGTGTGAGTATGGTGTTTGTGTTGTATGAAAGTGTGTGTGGTGTGTGTTGTATGAGATTGTGTGTGGTGTGTGTGTGTGTGTTGTATGAGAGTGTGTGTGTGTGTGTGTTGTATGAGAGTGTGAGTGTGGTGTGTGTGTGTTGTATAAGAGTGTGTGTTGTATGAGAGTGTGAGTGTGGTGTGTGTGTGTTGTATAAGAGTGTGTGGTGTGTGTGTTGTATGAGAGTATGTGAGTGTGTGTTGTTTGAGAGTGTGAGTGGTGTGTGTTGTGTGTGAGTGTGGTGTGTGTGTTGTATGAGTGTGTGTGTGTGTGGTGTATGTGTGTTGTAGGAGAATGTGAATATGGTGTGTGTGTGTGTTGTATGAGAGTGTGAGTGTGGTATATGTGTGTGTTGCATGAGAGTGTGTGTGTGGTGTGTGTTGTATGATAATGTGTGTGGTGTGCGTGTTGTATGAGAGTGTGTGTGGTGTGTGTGTTTTGAGAGTGTGTGTTTAGTGTGTGTGTGTGTGTTGTATGAGTGTGTGTGTGGTGTATTAGTGTGTGTGGTGTGTGTGTTGTATGAGTGTGTGTGTGTGGTGTGTGTGTTGTATGAGAGTGTGAGTGTGGTGTGTGTGTGTTGTATGTGTGTTGTAGGAGAGTGTGTGTGTGTTGTATGAGAGTGTGAATATGGTGTGTGTGTGTGTTGTATGAGAGTGTGGTGTGGGTGTGTTGTATGTGTGTGTGTGGGGGGGGGGGTGTATGACAGTGAGTGTGGTGTGTGTGTGTGTGTGTGTGGTGTGTGTGAGAGAGTGTGTGTGTTGTATGAGAGTGTGTGTGATATGTGTGTTGTGTGAGTGTGTGGTGTATGAGAGTGTAAGTGTGGTGTATGTGTGTTGAGTGTGAGTGTGGTGTGTGTGTTGTATGAGAGTGAGTGTGAGGTGTGTGTGTTGTAGGAGAGTGTGTGTTGTATGAGAGTGTGAGTGTGGTGAGTGTGTTGTATAAAAGTGTGTTTGTGTGTGTGTGGTGTATGAGAGTGTGAGTCTGGTGTATGTGTGTTGAGTGTGTTGTATGAGAGTGTGTGTGGTGTGTGTTGTATGAGAGTGTGTGTGGTATGTGTGTTGTAGGAGTGTGTGTGTGTTGTATGAGAGTGTGAGTGGTGTGTGTGTGTGTTGTACGAGAGTGTGTGTTGTAGGAGTGTGGTGTGTGTTGTATGAGAGTGTGTGTTGTAGGAGTGTGTGTGTGTGGTGTATGAGAGTCTAAGTGTGGTGTATGTGTGTGTTGTAGGAGAGTGTGTGTTGTACGAGAGTGTGAGTGTGGTGTGTGTTGTATAAGAGTGTGATGTGTGTGTGTTGTATGAGAGTGTGCATACCTCCCAACATTTCAAAATTCAAAAGAGGGACCCCCCCACCCCCACGGCAAAAAAATGAAATGTGGTGGGTGGGGCTTAAAAAATCATAAGACCAAAGTAATTTAAATAAAATTCTAAATAAAGTCATATATTTTAATACACTTAGGCAGCAAATCAAACACAAGCTCAAACCACTGGTATGGCTATCTGAGCTATGTATTTAATTAACCTTTGCAGAGACATTGCTAAATATTTTTATCTTAATTGGACATTTAATAATAAATTCTTTAAAACTGCTCTCTGCATTCCCCATTAATATTCTAGATTCTGGTCTTTAAAGTCAGCAAAAATCCACAGTAGCACACTACATAGCATACACTAACACATGCAGATACACACACACTACATAGCATACACTTATACAGGCAGATACACAGACACTACATATTATACACAGTGTGTGTGGTGTGTGTTTTGAGAGTGTGTGTGTGTGTGTGTGTTGTATGAGTGTGTGTGTGTGGTGTATGAGAGTGTGTGTGGTGTGTGTGTTGTATTAGAGTGTGAGTGTGGCGTGTGTGTGTTGTATGAGTGTGTGTGTTGTAGGAGAGTGTGTGTGTGTTATATGAGTGTGAATATGGTGTGTGTTGTATGAGAGTGTGGTGTGTGTGTTGTATGAGAGTGTGGGTGTGGTGTGTGTGTGTTGTATGAGAGTGTGAGTGTGGTGTGTGTGTGTTGTATGAGAGTGTGAGTGTGAGTGTGTGTGTGTGTGGTGTATGAGAGTGTGTGTGATATGTGTGTTGTGTGTGTGTGTGATGTGTGTGTTGTGTGAGTGTGTGTGTGGTGTATGAGAGTGTGGTGTGTGTGTTGTATAAGAGTGTGTGGTGTGTGTGTTGTATGAGAGTGTGTGTGTGGTGTATGAGAGTGAGTGTGGTGTGTGTGTGTGTTGTATGACAGTGTGAGTTTTGGTGTGTGTTGTATAAGAGTGTGTGTGTGTTGTGTGTGTTGTAGGAGTGTGTGTGTGTTGTATGAGAGTGTGAGTGGTGTGTGTTGTATGAGAGTGTTAGTGGTGTGTGTGTGGTGTATGAGAGAGTGAGTGTGGTGTATGTGTGTGTTGTAGGAGAGTGTGTGTTTGTGGTGTGTGTTGTATGATAATGTGTGTTGTTTGTGTGTTGTATGAGAGTGTGAGTGGTGTGTGTGTGTGTGTTGTATGAGAGTGAGTGTGGTGTGTGAGTTGTATGAGAGTGTGCATACCTCCCAACATTTCAAAATTCGGCAAAAAAATTGAAATGTGGTTGGCGGGGCTTAAAAAAAAATCATAAGACCAAAGTAATTTAAATAAAATTCTAAATAAAGTCATATTTTAATACACTTAGGCAGCAAATCAAACACAAGCTCAAACCACTGGTATGGCTATGTGAGCTATGTATTTAATTAGCCTTTGCAGAGACATTGCTAAATATTTTTATCTTAATTGGACATTTCATAATAAATTCTTTAAAACTGCTCTCTGCATTCCCCATTAATATTCTAGATTCTGGCCTTTAAAGTCAGCAAAAATGCACAGTAGCACACTATAAAGCATACACTTACACATGCAGATACACACACACTACATAGCATAAACTTACACATATAGATACACACACACTACAAAGTATACACTTATATAGGCAGACACACAGACACTACATAGTATACACTTATACATGCAGATACACACTTATACATGCAGATACACATACACACACTAGATAGCTTACATTTATACATGCAGACACACACACTACATATCATAAACTTATACATACAGATTCACACACACAGTTATGGATACAGATAGACACACACACTACATCATATATGGGTATCTGCAATTCATTGTATGGGGTCTTGGGGTTGGCAAGCACATTAGCTGGCAGTGTTCGGCTGCCACTGTTCGTTACCCTGGTGTTAGCACTGCTCATTGTATAAAACTGAAGGCATGCTAGTATTATCACCAGGGGTTAGACATCATGACTACCAGAGGTAGGTTAGAGAGGTCACCATTACCTGTGGTCAGAGTGTATACAGCCTTCTTACTCCTGCTTAACCCACACACCATTCCTTTTCCACAGGGAATCTAACAGGTATCTAACCCTGTGAGAGCAAAGCCAGCTGCTTCTGAGTATGGGCCCAATAGAATTTTAAAAAATTTTTTAATGCATGGGGCAAATCGGGACAGATGGCTAGCAACCCGGGACAGGGGGACTGTCCCGCGAGAATCGGGACAGTTGTGGGTATGGAGTGTGTGTGTTGTATGAGAGTGTGAGTGTGGTGTATGTGTGTGTGTGTGTGTGGTGTACGTGTGTGTTGTATGAGAGTGTGTGTGTGTTGTATGAGAGAGTGAGTGTGGTGTGTGTGTGTGTATGTTGTATAAGAGTGTGTGTGTGTGTATGTTGTATAAGAGTGTGTGTGTGTTGCATGAGAGTGTGTGTGGTGTATGTGTTAACTTTTACAACACTTTAAAGTTGGACTACAATCGGGAATAAAAGTATGGACACATTTTAGTCACTTTTGCCAGTAATTGCAGTTATCTTGAATATTACTTCAGACCAAGCATAAAACAGGGTCAAGAAGGTATGTGGTATCATGACACTGTCTTTGGAGAAAAAAAAAATTGTTAGTCCTGAGTGTATACAGCCACAAAATCAATCAGCAGAGGCAGTCACACAGCTAGGTTGTACAGCTGCCTCTGCCAATTGGCTTACAGGATGTATCTGCCAAGCAGTATTTCAAGTATGTGTTTATCCCCTTTTGAGTGGGTTAAACACAGCTTTGCAGGGTATCTGGTACTAAAATTACATAATCAAATGTAAATAAATAAACAAATTAGAGCATGTAATTTGTACTATAATGCCCCTTCAAAAATGTGCAACCTTGTCTAGCAACACTATAATAAAAGTATTTGGTGTAAGTCCTCTATAAAATGGGATTTTTATTTTATGTTTAAACATTGCACCCAGTAATTAAAACAATTCATGTAGGTATCTCCTAAGGAAAAAACACACGCACACGCCAGGATCTATAGATGGTTCTAAATGCTTAAAGGGACAGTAAAGTAAAAATTAAAAACTTTTCATGATTCAGACTAGAGCATACAATTTTAAACCACCAATTTACTTCTGTTATCAAATTAGCTTTATTCTCTTGGTATCCTTTATTGAAGAGTAAAACTAGGTAGGCTCATAAGAGCTCAGGAGTGTGCACGTGTCTTTAGTACTCTATGGCAGTAGAGTTTTGAAACTTTAAATCCTTTGAATAGTAATTTAGTATAACATTGTTTATTCACCTCTCTTAGGTACATATCTTTAGGCCATATAACCACGTTTCCCCCCCCCCCCCCCCCTTATCTGAATTTCTGATGATATCATCCCACTCATCTCCTAGAGTGCTTGGTTTTCTTTGGCTGAAATATTTTTTTGTGTTCAATTGAGGGCTTTGAAAGGTTTTGAAGGTTTGAAATTTCCTTAACAATTTCGTTGTAAATTTCTCTATGTCTGGATATGTGCATTTTGGGTACATATTTTAACTTATTTTTAATTAACTCTCTCCAATTTTGCTCAGATGGTTTCTCATTATTTTGCAAAAGTTCCTCCATTATCAGTAAAGTTATTCTTTCTTCTTCTGACCACATCAATTAATTTTCCATTTCTTCCTATGTAGCGTCATCTTTTCTCACGTATTTTTTTTTTTTTAGAAAAAGCTTTCTCAGATATAATTGGATGTCCTTGGCTATTTCAAATATTTCAAGATAACCAGATGGACAAAAGGAGAGGTTTCAAGATATTTGTATGTTCATTTGACAGAATTTTGTTTGATAAGTTTATTACTTGCTTTAAAGTGAATGTAAATTGTGATGCTAACGTGCTAAAGTGAAAAAAAAAACTTACCTTTTAAACTTGACAGCAGCTCCAGCAGCCATTTCTGATGTCAGAAATTATAGATGGGTCATCCTCCAATCACGGCTTCATCCTCCAATCACGGCTTCCCCCCCCGGGTGAATCAGTGTGATTCAACACTGTGATTGGAGGAAGCCGGATTCCTCATTTTAGATCAGGGCAAGGCTTTGCAACGGGTGGAGGAAGCTGGAGCTGCTGTCAAGAGTAAAAGGTAAGGTTTTTTCACAACAGGAGTGAAATGTAAATTTTGATGAATTAAAGTGCCCCTGTTTTTAATCAAATTTTTAAAAACCGGGCACTTTAGCATCAAAATTTACATTCACTTTAAAGGGACATAAAACCCAACATTTTTTTTTCATGATTTAGAAAGAGGATGCAATTTTAAGCAACTTTCTAATTTACTTCTATTATCTAATTTTCTTTATTATCTTGATATTATTTGCTGAAAAGTATATCTAGATAGGCTCAGTAGCTGCTAATTGGTGGCTGCACATAGATGCCTCATGTGATTGGCTCACCCATGTGCTTGCTATTTTTCTACAAAGGATATCTAAAGGATATCTAAAGAATGAAGCAAATTAGATAATAAATTGGAATGTTGCTTAAAATTATATTATCTATCTGAATAAAAGAAAAATATTGGGTTTAATGTCCCTTTAAGTCATCCTCATCTGAGAGAATGGGCTGACAGACCTTTTGTAAGGTTTCCACTTTTTGTTTTCTTGCTTCTGTCTGTCCTTGTTTCTTATTGGTTTTGAGTTTGCCCCTCCCTCCCCTTCTAGTGGCTCTCCTTAAATAGGGTGGCCTTCTTCCAAAAATATCATTCCTTTTTCTAGTTTCTTGCCTAGTTCTCAAGTGCGTTGATGTACTGGGTGTATGTGATTCACCAATCAATATTTATTATAGTGTGAGCGGACATGATACAATGTAGCGTATAACGTCCGCTGCACATCGATAAATGCCGACAGCATACGCTGTCAGCATTCATCATTTCACCAGCAGTTCTTGTGAACTGCTGGTGCAATGCCGCCCCTGCAGATTTGCGGCCAATCGGCCACTAGCAGGGGGTGTCAATCAACCCAATCATATTCGATCTGGTTGATTTCTGTCCGTGGCCTCAGAGCAGGCGGACAAGTTATGGAGCAGCGGTCTTTAGATCGCTGCTTCATAACTTCTGTTTCCGGCGAGCCTTCAGTACGGAGCTTGAAAAATCGTCCCCACCGTATGATGTTTCTGATTCACTAGTTTCAATCTCAGATGCATCACTGTTAATAACATGGGTTCTAGGCAATCTGGGTGTTTCTTTTTTGGGGGATATCTTGGTTGAATTTTCTGCCCCATTTGTATACTTTTATTTTTGAAATCATTTAATTTGTCTTGTTTGTTTAATTTCAGCCTCAGTTATCCAGTTCTTTTTGATATTTCTTGTATCAAATTCAGCCAGTGTGTCAGTTTTTGAGTTTTTGATTTAATTCTTGAATTTCTGCCTCTAATCTATCATATTCCGCTGTATCATGTTTTATGAGTATTTTCATCAATTTAGAAAAGCACTCTGATAGTGCTTCTTCCCATTCAGTGCTGAGATTGGGACTTTCGAACTTGAAAGCTAGAAATATTTGGATTCTGAGGCCTCTAGGGAATTAATTATGCTCAATATATTTTTCGAATGAAGTGCTTGTTCTACCACACTTTGTCCTGTTTGTAATAAGTTGTGTCTATCTCAATGTATATTCCATCTGATTATTAAGATTACCATATTCCCCTGTATTAGAGATATTAAATACCTCATTCAAGTCTGTCAGTCTTTTTGGTGTCTGTTTTCTCTGTCTTTTTCATACGAATTCGCCATTTTAAGTGATTATAAGTGTGCTCTATAAAAAAAAAACCTATTACTGTACTAGGTCAAAGAAAAACTTGGTTTTTAAGAGAAAATGTTTTGATGGTACCACAAATTAAATATCAGGGTCTATTACCATTCAGAATAAAATTTTAGGCCTTTTATTACTAATTATGCTGTTGGTAGTATGGTGCTATGTATCTGTTAGTTGTATTTTCCAATTTCAGCTCTAGCAAATGAACAACAAAACGATACTGTCTAAGCACTCAAATAAGACCCCTAAAGAAATTGTATATCATATGTGCGTGTACGTCGTGTTAATTAAAACAAATCTTTATTAGAAAATATTAAAACAATGGTGAAAGTTAAAATTGAAATCCTGGCAGTAATCAGCCTGTAATTGCCTTGATATCAGAACAATAGTTGTGTAAATAACAAAGGAGCACTTGCAGCGAGGAGATGCAATAGTTAATAAGCAGCACTGGTAATAGTATCAGATGTCTTACTGTATAATACCAGCCAGTTTATGTAGTATTCAATACTGTGATTGTATAGACTTTATAATTCTTTCCCAGTATTGCAGCATACTAAGTATCACATAGTGTTGTACACAAAAATGTAGCTATTGGAATATTAGGGAAGTTTTTTTGCGGTTATGCAATCATAGGTTAATTTGTTATGAATCAAATTAATCATAAAACTGAAAGGTATAATTTTGTAATATATTGCAGTACAATACTACAGTATCGACTGCACAAAAACTAGTGGGATGTATCTTATATAAGCCTGTTTTAGTATTCGGATAAGTACTTAAATAGATACTACTATCTATTAAACTGAAAAGGTATAGTCAGCTAATAGCAGTTGCAGTTCAATACCACTGTATAAGCATTGTAGTGTTTCTATTTCAGACTCCTATCAATGGCAGTAGTTAAAATATCGCTACCAATACAGGAATAGGTCAAGTGAGGCTGTACCACCAGACTTGCTTCCTGATAAGTGCTTGAATATTAACTAGATACATAGTAATACTGTAATACATACAGACGCTGCTAATGGTCAAATAGTAACCACTCCTCACGGCCATTGCGCCAGGATTCAAGTTATAAGGCTTTATACCACTGCAAGTATTAAAAACAAATTGGAGCTCCCACCAATCCTCTCCCCTTATTGACATGTTTCGCCAGTACCCCGGCTTTATTAAAAGGCGAGGCGACGTATCATTTTATGATGTCAGCCATGCCTCCTTATTTGGTTATGGCGAATATCAAAGTCATCCTGTGATTGACAGTTCTTTAGCTTGTATGAGAGGTATCCTTTAAATACTTGGAATTTGATTTTATCTATATTTACAGGTATAGAATGTTAAAAATTAAGAGTACATTGATTCTATCCATATTTACAGGTGTTTGATACTGGCAATTACGAATAAATTTAGAATCGTCACTCGTACTACTATTTTCCCTGTGTTTATTTACCTTATTAGTGTGTAGTATTTTTCATTCTTTTTTTAAAATGACTATATTTACAGTCATTCTTATATCCCCCTCCCCCTTTTTTATACACTTACTGTAATTTATAAAACATATTGTAGGGCACATTTACTCTTAATATTTTTAAGATTGTCAATATATCCTCCACAGTATACTTACAGTGTCACTTTTTCATTTGTGCATCACTTTGGTTGAAAAACACTGATCTGTGTGCCGTGAGAGATCCTCAGGTGTGCCACGGCAGACTGACAACAGTGCGGGGGTGTCCCTCCTTCAAATTTTTAAATATTGGGAGGTATGTGACAGGCTCATCAGGCATTACAACCATGACATTGATATTCATTCACAGACAATAATTATAATTGTTTGTGAATGAATGTCAATATGTAATGTATAGTTTGTAGGAGGCATGGCATGACAGTACAGTACATTGTGTGTGTGTATATATATATATATATATATATATATCCTGTATTAGGCTACAATGTGTGATTTTGTAAAATTTTGGGATGGTGGTGTGCCACAGGATTTTTTTAATGTAAAAACGTGTGCCACAGCAAAAAAAAGGTTGCAAATCACTGACTTAGATGGTACGATATTCACTTGCCATCATTTTTATTTTCACATTTATTTATTCCCATTGTCTTAGTTATCACTTTCACAGCACTCACTTTATTATGATAATATTTTGTATCATAATTTTTATTTTTTATTATAATACTGTACTATTATATTACCCCATTCTTTACTTTTATAATCTTATATTTATTTTCATATTTATAAGTCAATAAACCAATATTCCAATGCTGCAGCAACATCTAAACTGACTACCCATCTCAAACCCATATTTAGAGATATTTCAACAGACCTGTATTCCCAATTCTTAGCATTGCAAATATGGATAGAATAAATGTATTCTTAATTGCCAGTATCACACACCTGTAAATATGAATAAAATGTACTCCTAATTTTTAACATTCTATACCTGTAAATATAGATAAAATCAAATTCCAAGTATTTAGAGGATACCTCTCATACGAGCTAAAGAACTGTCAATCACAGGATGACATTGATATTATGATGATCCGATTCGCCATAACCAAATGAGGCGTGGCTGACGTCATAAAAAGACGCGGCGCCTCGCCTTTTGATAAAGCTGGGGAACTGCAACTGATGATAGTAAGCTTTTAGCTGACTATACCTTTTCAGTCTCATAGATATTAGTAACTATTTAAGTACTTATCTTAATACTAATACTGTGGCATAACCAAACCTAGCATAATTTTGTAATAAGAAGCGTGGTACGCTAACAATTGCCTTTTAAACAGGCTTATATAAGATACGTCCCACTATTTGTTGTGGAGTCGATACTGTAGTATTGTACTGCAATATATTACAAAATTATACCTTTCACTTTTATGATTAATTTAATTCATAACGAATTAACCTATGATTGCATAACCGCAAAAAAACTTGTATACAAAAATGTAGCTATTGGAATATAAGTGTACAACACTATGTGATACTAAGTATGCTGCAATACTGGGAAAGAATGATAAAGTCTATACAATCACAGTATTGAATACTACATAAACTGGCTGGTATTATACAGTAAGACATCTGATACTATTACCAGTGCTGCTTATTAACCATTGCATCTCCTTGCTGCAAGTGCTCCTTTGTTATTTACACAACTATTGTTCTGATAGCAAGGCAATTACAGGCTGATTACTGCCAGCATTTCAATTTTAACTTTCACCATTGTTTTAATATTTTCTAATAAAGATTTATGTTTTAATTAACACGACGTACACGCACATATGATATACAATTTCTTTAGGGGTCTTATTTGAGTGCTTAGACAGTATCGTTTTGTTCAGTTGCTAGAGCTGAAAATGGAAAAAAATAAACCGTTACACTATCAGAAGACTGAAATCTAAAAAGGCCACTCATTCAGGCTTATTAAAGGGACACTAAACACAAATTGTAAACTACACGATTATGAACCTTCATATCTGAGAACAATCTTTATTTTGTCAAATGAGTATATTGTTTTGTGGGTTTTTTTCTTTTCATGGGTTTCCTTTTACTCTAGAACAAAATAACCCTTGCTTACCAATCACAAACTAATATGCAGATATAGCATGAACTCAGTTTGCACATGTGCTATTAAGGAAAGAGACTGGGGTAGCCTGCTCTCTTCTCTCCCCTTAAAGTGAAGGTAAACTTTCCCTTTGTTTAAACAGATCTGGAATATTAGCAATATTTTAGATGGAGTTTAATTAATCAGTTGTAATTTAGGTGCACTTTAACTTACTTTTTTAATGTAGCACTGAAATTCAAATACCCCCTACCCACTTCAAAAGTAATTTTTGTTATTTTTGGTGAGCCAATGGTTTGAACTGTTCTCCAATCAGTGCTCTAGCTCCAAAAAATAAATAACAATTGTGTGAGTGCTATATGGCTAGAATGACGATGGCAGAACAATTCAAACCCTTAGCTCACACAAAAAAAAACAAAAAAAAACACTTTTGAAGTTGGTGGCCGGAGCGCGGGGTATTTTAATTTTAGCGCTACAAGTAATTTAAAGCACATCTTCATTACAACGGATGAATTAAACTCCAACTAAAATATTGCTAATGTTCTGGGTATGTTCATACAAAGGGTAAAGTTTAATATCACTTTAGATTGAAATATTTTTATTGAACAATCTACGCAATACAACATTAGTTTCTCTTCGAAGACAGTGTAACATATGGATAACAAATATTTACTTCAGTCATTTCCATGTGTACAATTTCCAAAATCTAATAACAATGTGTATCCTAGATGAGAGCACCCATAGGTGCACGAGTCTCTCTTAAGATGTTCCTATTTTCATGTAAAACAAACATGTAGAACAGAAAAACAAACAGAAAAAAAAAAACAACAACAAATCATATCAATCAACAAATAAAGCAACTGTAACCAATTTGCCACCGCACCGCACGCCTCCATCTTAATATCACTTTAAAGGGACATGAAACCCACATTTTTTTGTTCTCAATTCAAATAGGGCAGGTGATTTTGGCAAGGTAAGCTACAGCGCATCTTAATTAGAAGTGATCCATTAAAGTCCTTGTAAAATATCACTTAGATACCTGACCTGGTTTTAAAACATGTAAAGTGTGTTTGTGGACTAACACCAAGACTGGCTCTCACCTTGCCAAAATCACCTGCCCTATTTGAATTGTGAATGAAAAAATGTGGGTGGCACTACTGCATATATTTGTACTGTGCTTAAATAGACCGTAAACACCTTGTAAGTACAATACATTTCTGTTGTGCTGCTATATAATAACATCCTTTTTACTATAATTATTTTTCTGACCCACCCTTTGCCTTATTTGGAAGGGCCAGTCTTGGTGTTAGTACCCAAACACACTTTACATGTTTTAAAACCAGGTCAGGTATCAAAGTGATATTTTACAGGGACTTTAATTGATCACTTCTAATTAAGATGCGCTGTAGCTTACTTTTTAATCCAGCTGTGCCATTCTAATACCTCGCGCTCCAGACGCCCACTTCAAAACTTATTTTTTAGTAAACTAACGGTTTGAACTGTTCTCCAATTGTCGCTCTAGCTGTACAGCACATTTTTGTAGCTAGAGCACTGATTGGAGAACAGTTCAAACTGTTATCTCACAACAAAATATGAGTTTTGAAGTGGGCGGCTAGAGTGTGGGCTATAAGAATGGCACGGCTAGATTAAAAAATTAAGTTACAGCACATCTTTATTAGAAGTGACCAATTGAAGGGATACTAAACCCAAATTGTTTCTTTCATGATTCAGATAGAGCATGCAATTTTAAGCAACTTTCTAATTTACTCCTAATATCAAATTTTCTTTGTTCTTCTTGCTATCTTTATTTGAAAAGCAGGAATGCAAAGCTTAGGAGCCGGCCCATTTTTGGTTTAACACCTGGGTATTGCTTGCTGATTAGTGACTAAATGTAGCCACCAATAAGCAAGCTCTATCCAGGGTGCTGGACGTAAAATGGGCCGGCACCTAAGCTTTGGATTCCTGCTTTTCAAATAAAGATAGCAAGAGAACAAACAAAAATTAATAACAGGAGTAAATTAGAAAGTTGCTTAAAATTGCATGCTCTATCTGAATCATGAAAGAAAACAATTTGGGTTTAGTGTCCCGTTAAAGTCCTTCTAAAATATCACTTCGATTCCAGACCTTATTTTAAAGCATGTAAAGTTTACAAACACTTTAAGGTAAAATGCATTGTTGTGCAGTTATTGTCTGATAATGTCAAATGTAGCAGGAAACATTTATTGCAAAGTTCATTATGCATAACTAAACATTTTATATACTGTATATTTACTGTCCCTTTAATATCTAAGCTACACACTAAACATCAGTACACGTTTAGCTGCTATTGCAGTAGGAGAATGTGTTCTGAGGGAAAAACTGCAACACCCAAACATAAACTAATACTTAAAGGACCGGTAAATATAGTAGATTTGCATAATCAACAAATGCATGAAAGATCATGCAATAGCACTTTGGAGTCTCGTCGGTAGGGCAAGGCCCTTAAAAAAAAATAATTAGAAACACAAATGTTATCTTGAGAAATGTTTATGTCGTTGTGTAGTGTTTTTCATGTGAAACAGAGACTCCTACATTACAATACAAGGTCTAAAAAAAAAAAAAAGATTTCTCTCCATGCCAGAGAGGTTTTAAATATCAGACCCATAAGGGCCTATTTATGAAAGGCCTGTCGGACATGATCTGACATTGCGGATCATGTCCGACAGACATCGCTGAATGAGGAGAGAAATACGCTCTCCGCATTCAGCATTGCACCAGCAGCTCTTGTGAACTGCTGGTGCAATGCCACCCCCTGCAGATTTGCAGCCAATAAAAAAAAAATATAAAATTATCCCACTGACACCAATGTGTATATGTATGTGTGCGTGTATGTAAATTCTCTGCACTTTACAACCCACTCCCGATGATTACCGGGCCCTGGGCAGGTCTGGCTAAAATTTACCGGGCCTTGGGGTCACTTGGGTTGAGAACCCCTACTCTAGACAAAGAACAGGAATTCTCTTAGTTCTGAAAGTGTCTAAGGTCTTTCCAGTCACCATCCTCAAAAAGAAGAAGAATCTCACATCATCAACTCCAGGTAATTCAAAGCCCTGTCTGCACCAGATCCAGTTGAGGTCTCTTATAAATTTCTTTCAGTGCAAATTCATTCTCCGGCTATCTGAGACTCCCAGGTTCTATATAGTCTATTAGGATATCTTGAAACATAAAAGCCAATGTACATTCCCCTACAATAGAGTGTACCTTTGCTGTTTCATCAGTAAACAAAGAGCTGCATTCTCGCTCTGAATGTTTCCAGTCTTCTT
The DNA here is from genome assembly GCF_027579735.1 of Bombina bombina. NCBI lineage: Eukaryota > Metazoa > Chordata > Amphibia > Anura > Bombinatoridae > Bombina > Bombina bombina. The sequence goes on along the minus strand of NC_069502.1, from coordinate 954,875,461 downwards.
TGCAGCTCACAAAGTATTAGTATAGCATACAAAGCTGCTATGAACAGATCACCAGGGTGGATAGGTCAAGGCCGGAGCCTATTAACCCCTTCATCAAGGAGGCAAATGTTAACAATTGGAACGAAGTTCCAAAGTAAACATTTGCAGGAAACAGGAAGTCACATGACCGTTGATGCAATCACGTGACTTCAGTGCCAGGATAGGATCATGGGGGACTACCTACTATGCTACGCACTTCTCCCAGTGCGATTATTCATTTCCTAGAAGCAGGAGGGAGCAGGATGTTGAAAAAGCTAGGACGTTGCATGTCGTTCTAATGGCGTTAAAGCCCACTGCTTTTAGGACAGCGTAGAACGTCCTAATGGCGTCTAGGGGTTAAAGGCTACTGCTGCACACCTCACGGTTCCCATTCTTTGGAGCTAAAAGTCTCTTCACTAGTTAGCTTAAATTACTCAGCACGCATAGCTACATAGTGTACCTTTGCTGTTTCATCAGTAAACAAAGAGCTGCATTCTCGCTCTGAATGTTTCCAGTCTTCTTTGCAGCTCACAAAGTATTAGTATAGCATACAAAGCTGCTATGAACAGATCACCAGGGTGGATAGGTCAAGGCCGGAGCCTATTAACCCCTTCATCAAGGAGGCAAATGTTAACAATTGGAACGAAGTTCCAAAGTAAACATTTGCAGGAAACAGGAAGTCACATGACCGTTGATGCAATCACGTGACTTCAGTGCCAGGATAGGATCATGGGGGACTACCTACTATGCTACGCACTTCTCCCAGTGCGATTATTCATTTCCTAGAAGCAGGAGGGAGCAGGATGTTGAAAAAGCTAGGATGTTGCATGTCGTTCTAATGGCGTTAAAGCCCACTGCTTTTAGGACAGCGTAGAACGTCCTAATGGCGTCTAGGGGTTAAAGGCTACTGCTGCACACCTCACGGTTCCCATTCTTTGGAGCTAAAAGTCTCTTCACTAGTTAGCTTAAATTACTCAGCACGCATAGCTACACCAAAATATATGAAGACTAGTCATGGATGACACATTTCATGAGCAATAAGTAGTAGATCTTTCAGCCCCTCTTTTCAGTCTCTAAAAAAAAACAGAATTTATGCTTACCTGATAAATTACTTTCTCCAACGGTGTGTCCGGTCCATGGCGTCATCCATTACTTGTGGGATATTCTCCTCCCCTACAGGGAAAGGCAAGGAGAGCACACAGCAAGAGCCATATAGCTCCCCCTCTGGCTCCGCCCCCCAGTCATTCGACCGACGGTTAGGAGAAAAAGGAGAAACTATAGGGTGCCGTGGTGACTGTAGTGTATAAAGAAAAATAAAAAAAATTCAAACCTGATTAAAAAACCAGGGCGGGCCGTGGACCGGACACACCGTTGGAGAAAGTAATTTATCAGGTAAGCATAAATTCTGTTTTCTCCAACATTGGTGTGTCCGGTCCACGGCGTCATCCATTACTTGTGGGAACCAATACCAAAGCTTTAGGACACGGATGAAGGGAGGGAGCAAATCAGGTTACCTAAACAGAAGGCACCACGGCTTGCAAAACCTCTCTCCCAAAAACAGCTTCCGAAGAAGCAAAAATATCAAATTTGTAAAATTTGGCAAAAGTGTGCAGAGAAGACCAAGTCGCTGCCTTACATATACTGATTAACAGAAGCCTCGTTCTTGAAGGCCCATGTGGAAGCCACAGCCCTAGTGGAGTGAGCTGTGATTCGTTCAGGAGGCTGCCGTCCGGCAGTCTCATAAGCCAATCGGATAATGCTTTTCAGCCAGAAAGAAAGAGAGGTAGCAATAGCTTTTTGTCCTCTCCTCTTACCAGAGTAAACGACAAACAAGGATGAGGTTTGTCTAAAATTCTTTGTTGCTTCTAAATAGAACTTTAAAGCACGGACTACATCTAAATTGTGTAACAAACATTCCTTCTTTGAAACTGGATTCGGGCACAGAGAAGGAACAACTATTTCCTGGTTAATATTCTTGTTGGAAACAACTTTTGGAAGAAAACCAGGCTTGGTACGCAAAATAACCTTATCTGAATGGAACACCAGATAGGGTGGATCACACTGCAAAGCAGATAATTCAGAAACTCTTCTAGCAGAAGAAATAGCAACCAAAAACAGAACTTTCCAAGATAGCAACTTGATATCTATGGAATGTAAGGGTTCAAACGGAACCCCCTGAAGAACTGAAATAACTAAATTTAGACTCCAAGGAGGAGTCAAGGGTCTGTAAACAGGTTTGATTCTGACCAAAGCCTGTACAAAAGCTTGTACCTCTGGCACAGCTGCCAGTCGTTTGTATAACAAGACAGATAAAGCAGAAATCTATCCTTTTAGAGAACTCGCTGACAATCCCTTATCCAAACCTTCTTGGAGAAAGGAGAGGATCTTAGGAATTTTAATCTTACTCCAGGAGAATCCCTTGGATTCACACCAACAGATATATCTTTTCCATATTTTATGGTAAATCTTTCTAGACACAGGTTTTCTGGCTTGGACTAGAGTATCTATCACTGAATCTGAAAACCCACGCTTGGATAAAATCAAACGTTCAATTTCCAAGCAGTCAGCTGCAGAGAAATTAGATTTGGATGTTCGAATGGACCTTGTACTAGAAGATCCTGTCTCAAAGGTAGCTTCCATGGTGGAGCCGATGACATATTCACCAGGTCTGCATACCAAGTCCTGCGCGGCCACGCAGGAGCTATCAGAATCACAGAGGCCTTCTCCTGTTTGATCTTGGCTACAAGCCTGGGAAGGAGAGGGAACGGTGGAAACGCATAAGCTAGGTTGAACGACCAAGGCGCCACTAATGCATCCACTAGAGTGGCCTTGGGATCCCTGGATCTGGACCCATAGCAAGGAACCTTGAAGTTCTGACGAGACACCATCAGATCCATGTCTGGAATGCCCCATAATTGAGTCAACTGGGCAAACACCTCCGGGTGGAGTTCCCACTCCCCCGGATAGAAAATCTGACGACTCAGATAATCCGCCTCCCAGTTGTCTACTCCTGGGATGTGGATTGCAGATAGGTGGCAGGAGTGATCCTCCGCCCATTTGATGATCTCGGATACCTCTCTCATCGCCAAGGAACTCCTTGTTCCTCCCTGATGGTTGATGTAAGCTACAGTCGTCATGTTATCTGACTGGAATCTTATGTATCCGGCCTCCGCTAGATGAGGCCAAGCCCGGAGAGCATTGAATATCGCTCTCAGTTCCAGGATGTTGATCGGGAGAAGAGACTCTTCCCGAGACCATAAACCCTGAGTTTTCAGGGAATCCCAGACCGCGCCCCAGCCTGATAGACTGGCGTTGGTCGTGACAATGACCCCCTTTGGTCTGCAGAAACTCATTCCCTGAGACAGGTGATCCTGTCTACTGGAGCATGCACAGTTGTAATGGTCTTAGATGAATTCAAGCAAAAGGAACTATGTCCATTGCTGCAACCATCAACCCTACTACTTCCATGCACTGAGCTATGGAAGGCTGCAGAATAGAGAGAAGAACTTGACAAGCGTTTAGAAGCTTTGACTTTCTGACTTCTGTCAGGAAGATCTTTATTTCAAAAGAATCTATTATTGTTCCCAAAAAGGGAACTCTTGTCGACGGAGACAGGGAACTCTTTTCTACGTTCACCTTCCACCCGTGAGATCTGAGAAAGGCTAGAACAATGTCTGTATGAGCCTTTGCCTTGGAAAGAGACGACGCTTGAATTAGAATGTCGTCCAGATAAGGTGCCACTGCAATGCCCCTTGGTCTTAGAACCGCTAGAAGGGACCCGAGCACCTTTGTGAAAATTCTGGGAGCAGTGGCTAGTCCGAATGGGAGAGCCACGAACTGATAATGTTTGTCCAGAAAGGCGAACCTTAGGAACTGATGATGATCTTTGTGGATAGGAATATGTAGATACGCATCCTTTAAATCCATGGTAGTCATATATTGACCCTCCTGGATTGTAGGTAAAATTGTTAGAATGGTTTCCATTTTGAACGATGGATCTCTGAGAAATTTGTTTAGAATTTTTAAATCCAGAATTGGTCTGAAAGTTCCCTCTTCTTTGGGAACTACAAACATATTTGAGTAAAAACCCCTGACCTTGTTCCACAGTTGGAACTGGGTGTATCACTCCCATCTTTAACAGGTCTTCTACACAATGTAAGAATGCCTGTCTACTTATTTGGTTTGAAGATAAGTGAGAAATGTGGAACCTTCCCCTTGGGGGTAGTTCCTTGAATTCTAGAAGATAACCCTGAGAGACTATTTCTAGTGTCCAGGGATCCTGAACATCTCTTGCCCAAGCCTGAGCAAAGAGAGAGAGTCTGTCCCCTACTAGATCCGGTCCCGGATCGGGGGCTACCCCTTCATGCTGTCTTGGTAGCAGCAGCAGGCTTCTTGGCCTGTTTACCCTTATTCCAGCCTTGCATTGGTTTCCAAGCTGGTTTAGTCTGGGAAGCGTTACCCTCTTGTCTAGAGGCTGCCGAGTTAGAAGCCGGTCCGTTCCTGAAATTGCGAAAGGAACGAAAATTGGACTTATTCTTAGCCTTGAAAAGCCTATCCTGTGGGAGGGCATGGCCCTTTCCCCCAGTGATGTCTGAAATAATTTCTTTCAATTCTGGCCCAAAAAGGGTCTTACCTTTGAAAGGGATATTAAGCAATTTTGTCTTGGAAGATACATCCGCCGACCAAGACTTTAGCCAGAGCGCTCTGCGCGCCACAATTGCAAACCCTGAATTTTTCGCCGCTAATTTCGCCAACTTCAAAGCGGCGTCTAAAATAAAGGAATTAGCTAACTTAAGTGCGTGAATTCTGTCCATGACTTCCTCATACGGAGTCTCCCTACTGAGCGACTTTTCCAGTTCCTCGAACCAGAACCACGCCGCTGTAGTGACAGGAATAATGCACGAAATAGGTTGAAGGAGGTAACCTTGCTGAACAAAAATCTTTTTAAGCAAACCCTCCAATTTTTTATCCATAGGATCTTTGAAAGCACAATTGTCCTCAATGGGAATGGTCGTGCGTTTGGCTAGTGTAGAAACCGCCCCCTCGACCTTAGGGACTGTTTGCCATATGTTTTTACTTGTTCAGAGCGGCAAGGAGAATGACTGGGGGGCGGAGCCAAAGGGGGAGCTATATGGACAGCTCTTGCTGTGTGCTCTCCTTGCCTTTCCCTGTAGGGGAAGAGAATATCCCACAAGTAATGGATGACGCCGTGGACCGGACACACCAATGTTGGAGAAAAAACCTTTTTATTTTAGCAGTAATAAAAGTTCTCTTCAATCACAGAGTGCAAAATCCTTAATACCATCCCTGAATGGCCTGATACTGTCACACCTCTACCACACATACAAAAAAATACATTTTATAAGCTTAGTATTGAGATTATTCCTTGCTTCACCCTGCTCATGGGTGCTGCCATATTGAAAACTAGCTTTCACTGCTGCCGTGTTTGCTGCTGTGTAGCGACTCTCCTTCAGATATCTGCAGTGTATCCTAGGTTTCAAAATGGCAGAACCCATAAATAGAAGGAGGTACATGAACTTTAGTGCTTAAAAAGGTACACTTAACCAAATTTTTTATTTCATGATTCAGATAGAGAATGCAATTTTAAGCAACTTTCTAATTTACTCCTACTACTAATTTTTCTTCATTCTCTTTATTTAAAAAGCTGGAATTTAAAGCTTAGGCCAGCCCATTTTCGGTTCAGCACCCTGGATAGCGCTCGCTTATTGGTGGCTACATTTAGCAAACCAATAAGCAAGCATAATCCAGGTTCTCAACCAATATGCTTTACATTCCTACTTTTAAAATAAAGATAGCAAGAGAGTGAAGAAAAATTGATTATAGGTGTAAATTAGAAATTTGCTTAAAAATTGCATGTTCTATCTGAACCATGAAAGAAAAAAAAATATGCGTTTAACATATTTACAAGGATTAAACACATAAGTATAGCAATTGTAAGAAAATGCTTTTGCCCATAAGTACACTTTCGTATTCCAGCAGCTTTATGACCCTTTAATGCCATAGAATTAAATGCAATCCATATGGATACTGTTTGTTTTTTTTGTTTTTTTTAATGATTCAGGTAGAATACATTTTTTTTTTATTTGAGGCAAAGTTTTGGCATACAAATAAAGTATTACAGCATTTTACATTTGCATTCTAAAAGTGATTGCAACAAGTAAAAAAACATTGCATAAGTAATAAACAATGTCTGCTATCTATATGGCATATACGTAGCTAGTAATATTTACAGTTGCTGTAAAAAGAAAAAACAATTTAACAGTACGCCAGTGAATTTTTTTTAAACCTTCTTAACTTTTCAAAAAAGGCCACTTTTGAACCTCACACCATATGTAGTATAAGATCAAAAACAGAAGGTTACCTTAATTATAGGAGACCACTTTTGGGTCTCAATGCCTGGACCTCAGGTTTTAGTTTTATTTTGCTGTATCAAGAAGTAATTAGAGAAGAAGTTATACATAGGGCTCTGCCCGAGATGTAGCTGAAGAAAAACTTTTTAATGCTTAAAGGGACAGTCTACACCAGAATTGTTATTGTTTTAAAAGATAGATAATCCCTTGTTTACCCATTCCCTAGTTTTGCATAACCAACACAGTTATATTTATATATTTTTTACCTATGTGATTATCTTGTATCTAAGCCTTTGCAGACTGCCCCTTTATTTGTTCTTTTGACAGACTTGCAGTTTAGCCAATCAGTGATGGCTCCCAGGTAACTTCACATGCACGAGCACAGTGTTATCTATATGAAAAACATGAACTAACACCCTCTAGTGGTGAAAAACCTGTTAAAATGCATTCTTAAGAGGCGGCCTTCAAGGTCTAAGAAATTAGCATATGAACCTCCTAAGTTAAGCTTTCAACTAAGAATACCAAAAGAACAAAGAAAAATTGGTGATAAAAGTAAATTGGAAAATTGTTTAAAATTACATGCCCTATCTGAATCATGAAAGTTTTTTTTGGACTAGACTGTCCCTTTAATATGGAGTGGAGAGGCGCTTAGAATAAGAGAGTTAACTACAGGAGTTAAAAAGGCATATAAGGGAGTCAGAGGCAACATGAAAGGGGCCCAACCAAATAGAAGTATCAAATGTATAGTATGGGAGACTCATCTGCCACCAGCACAGAGGGGGTTAAATAGTCTTCTACAGGTTATTACAATCATACCACAGTACAGGATTAGCTACAGAAAATACAATAACGGTATACCTTAGATGTTCATAACAGAAGATGTAAAGCTTATAGGTGTGGACTTTAGAGTTTGTGAAACAGTAAAGGCTATTTCCAAAGCTTCAGTATCGAACTTTATTGGCAAAAAGAGTATACATCGTGCTGCCCCGGCCGCTGGCACCACGCATCAGTTCAAAATGCTAAACTAGAGCTCTAGGAATATTAGTAGGGCTTAATGGCTATCCTGTACTCCAGGGTATAAGTAAATAAAAGGTGACTGTAGAAGCTTATTGCTGTGAACATTAAAAGAGCAGGGCTATATATAAAGTATGAGCATGTCCCAGTGGGAAATTATAAAACGATAAGAAACAGGTAGTTATATGATCATTTAACACAAACTGAACTTAAATCAGAACACTAATAAAGCAGGGAATAAGTAAGAGCCCCATGAAGTGCATTCCATATCTACCCCACACCGGCAGGTAACATAGGAAAATGGTTCCCTAGTGCGGTCAATATGATGCCTGTCTTCTATTTGAAGTGCAATAGTTTCCTGGGTAAAGACACATTTGAAGGCTGGATCGATTGTGGCCATGTCGCTCTTTGGCCTTGAAAGTGATGTGAAACCGGGGTTCTTCTCAGTGTACATAGTTCAGTTATCTGATTAGATGAGAGGGTTTGTTGGTTTACAACTACATCACTGTGAATGACCCATGATACAGCAGCAATGCTCACAGAAACACTGATGTGCGCGTCGGCTATCTCCCCATATTTCACTACGGGCAGCTTGGTGCTGGGTTCTATTGGTCTCTTGCTGCTGTTCTGAGTGCCAATGGAGCGCTGGAGTCCCAGAATGTTATCATTCTCTTGTTCCATTAGAACAGGCTCAAGTTGGATGACTGCATGGGGAAGGTGGTTGCCCTTGGGCTTGAATGCTGTGTGTAAAATGTTTTCAAATGCAGCGTGATGTTCTGCTAGTAGGCAATTCAGCTCCCTCAAAATATCAATAGCGCACTCCATGGTCTTCCACATAGAACTGTAGTCAGGCAGATTAGATGCAGTATATATTCAGTAAAACACACTCGGTGCAGCTTGACGACAGGGCAGAGGGGGCCCCGCCGGGGGTATAGAAAAGGCCGAGTTCTTATAACGGCTCCAGGCGCTCATGCCAGCAGCGATTCCTATAACTTTAGGTATGAAAAGATGTGACTTCCAAGATATAAAACAGTTCTTGTAAATAGTTACATGGATTGATCTGCAGAAGGGTAGATTTTTAAAATTATCTAAGAAAAGCTGTAGCAGCACGCAGTCATGCGACTGAACATGGCCACTGCCCAGAAGTTCCCCCATGGGTACTGATATTGAGTAAAAAAAATATGAATTTATTATAAAAAAAAAGCAGTCTCCTGTATTTAAAGAAAATCTATATTAAAAGAATAAAAAATTACTTTAAAAAGGGATATGAAACCCAGAAATTTTCTTTTGTGATTCAGACAGAACATACCATTTAAAAAAAGTTTCCAGTTTACTTCTATTATCAAGTTTGCTTCGTTCCCATGATATTCTGCGTTGAAGAGATACCTAGGTAGGCATCTGGTGCACTACATGACAGGAAATAGTGCTGCCCTCTATTATCATTTATTTGTATAGCGCCGCCAAATTCCGTAGTGCTGGATACAGTGATAGGGGAATACAATGACAAGGATTTGTGATAAAATACAAAACTAAATTAATCTAGTACAGGAGGAAGAGGGCCCTGCTCCGGAGAGCTCACAGTCTATAGGTTTAGGGTGCAGAGACATAAGGTTGGGGTAGCTTGTCACATTGGTTGTAGTAGCAGCAGTGAGTCAGGCAGTTCATGTATTAGTTTGGCTAGGGTGAGAGATGGAAGAGATATGGTACGCCTCTCTGAATAGGGAGGTTTTCAAGGAGCGTCTGAAGCTATACAAGGTAAGAGACAACAGTCTTATGGAGCGGGGTAGAGAGTTCCAGAGGACAGGAGCAGCACGTGAGAAATCTGAGGAGAGAGTGTAGTGCTCTTGCAATAGGATACGATTCTTGCAAAACTGCTGCTTTATGGTACTCCAGAAATAGTCCGGATACAAAGCATATGTTTCTGCTTTTCAACAAAAGGTACCAAGAGAACAAAGAAAAAGTGATAATAGAAGCATATTAGAAAGTTGACTAAATTAGGAAAGAAACATTTTGGGTTTTATATCCCTTTAAAATATCCAGACATAAATTGTTTTAAACGTGTTACAATTAGATTTGTTTTAGATGTTCTGTAATCTGAGCATAGTTCCTAGATGTTTTGTCTATACAGCACTCTAGCAAGAACATACAACAAAAGGACATATTTAACATTGTTTGAGATCTTTTAAAATAAATAAAAAAAAGTATTCAGGAGAACTGCACACAAAGATTTTTCTACATTATGTGGATAGTAAATCTATCTTTGTAAATATTCCACTTTTCTGCTATAAGGGACAGCGAACACTTTGAGACTCTAATATAAAATGATTAAAGGGACACTGAACCCAATTTATTTTTATTTTTTTTAAAGCAACTTTCTAATTTACTCCTATTATCAAATTTTCTGCATTCTCTTGGTATCTTTATTTGAAATGCAAGAATATAAAGTTTAGATACCGGCCCATTTTTGGTGAACAACCTGGGTTGTTCTTGCTGATTGGTGGATAAATTCATCCACCAATAAAAAAGTGCTGTCCAGAGACCTGAACCAAAAAAAAAGCTTAGATGCCTTCTTTTTCAAATAAAGATAGCGAGAGAAAAGACAAATTGCTAATAGGAGTAAATAAGAAAGTTGCTTAAAATTGCATGCTCTATCTGAATCACGAAAGAAAAATTTGGGTTCAGTGTCCCTTTAAGTATACATAGTAAAACAACATTGTAATATACTTTATTTTGTCACCTCTCCCTGTAATTTAAATCTAAATATTGTGGATCTTCCAGTCCTGAAAACTTAGAGCACAAGTTTAACCCTGCCACATATCTGATGATTTCTTCTGAAGCCAAACAAACAAACAATGTTGATTGTGTTAACATAATGAAAGTGGCAAGCCATGTTGTGTCCACACTCAGAACGAGATTGGGTTCTTCAAATGAGGAAAGTGGTGGTTGGAGTTTGACCATTGAAAAAGAATTGCACCAAATAAAGTGTTAATCTGTTCTCATAATACTCAGACTCTGCTGATATGTTAATCTGTTGTAACACTGCAGAAGAATGTTCTGATTACTAGGTGCTCACTGTCCGTTTAAATGATTGGTTTGTTTTTTTTAATTATTTTCTCTATAAAGGCACAAATTAAGAAGCTCATGTATTTTAAACATTTAACTGACTACAAGAAGTGATTCTGCCGGTTTGCTACAGTATCTTGCCATATTTGTACCACTTTTACTAGAAGACTTTACCATTGATCTATTATGGAAAAGTAGTACATTTGCCTTACGTAGCTAATGTGGGGGCCGCGGGCCTCCTGATTCCATATTTTGTGTGATCGCGCATGCGCTATTTAAACCCCGCGATTATGATGTTAAGACCGGCCGCACTTTTGCTGCAAATATTACATTATAAAAGAAAAGAAAAAAAAAATCTCAAGAGTCCATGGTATCTTTTTTTTAAATTGAACTTTAATGAATCAGACAGAGCATGCAATTTTAAAAACAACTTTCCAATTTAGTTTTAATTTGCTTTATTCTCATACTTAGGGTGGCTCAGGAGCAGCAAGGATATTTATTTATTTAAATTGTGTGTATATATATATATATATATATATATATATATATATATATATATATATATATATATATATATATATATATATATATATATAAAAAGGGAAAATTGTTTAGGCTTGCGCTGTGTTTAAATGCAAAAATTTAATTTGCTTAAATATGCAGTTCCTCCTGATGTGTTTCTGAGCAGCATAGTCTGGTGATTCCACTATCATCAAAAATGGAACAAACAATTATAGATAGTATCTAGGGGGTACCAGACTATAGCGCTTGTAGAAAGGGAGTAACATAAAGGGGAGTACAGTTGTAAGGTGTAACACAAAAGTACTGATTTACATCAAGGTATAAAACAACTTTTTTTGTAGCTCACCTTTTTGCTGAGAAGTCTGTAGGGTCTCTGCTTCTCTGTAGAGTATGGTAGTATTTAGAAATCAAAGATAATTGGAATCTGTGTGGTGCCAATTGAGGTATTTCTTTTCAAGAAATAAAATCTTCCTGTTAGAAGGGGGTTGGGTGACAAGTTTCCCCTCTCAGGGGTATGGTAGATGCCTTTCAATCAAGTAAATAAATGAAGCAAATGTCAGTGATTAGTGAAAATAAAATCTCCTTTATTTTAGCACAAAAACAAACCGGTGTTTGTGCTGGTGAATTAAAAGTCTCTTGGTGTTGTTTAGTAAAAACAGTTTCACAAAACGCGTAAGGGCACGCCCACTTGTGACATCACTTCTGGTCCGGCGAGATCGCAACTCTACAGATCACTTGTGAAGCACAAGTGTATCCAACGCCATCCTAAGACAGGAAAGACCTGTGGAGGTTAAATAACACCTCACATCTTCTACAACCCACACAGGAACCTTCAGGAATCATTGTTTTCTAAAAACGGAACTTTTTATTTTTTGCAAAAAAAAGAGTAACCAACAGGGATCATCAAGGAATCCTCTATACTGCTTATGCAATTTCTGGACAATAACCATCACAGCCTGTTTGGGAAGGTAAATACCCCAAAATCTTGCATAAACCTTAATACTTAACACCATCCGGAGACAAAGATCTTCAAGGAATCCTCTACACTGTTTGTGCATAATCAAGGCGACAACCATCACAGCCTGTTTGGGCAACAATTGGAGGATTGGACAAACGACTGGGATCTAAAGTTTAACACAGCAAAGTGTAAAATAATGCATTTAGAGAAGAAAAATCCAAATGTTAATTACAGACTGTTACAGATGAGGAACAGGACTTGGGAATTATTATTTCAGATGATTTAAAACTTAGTAAACAATGTAGTAATGCAGCGAGTAAGGCTAGCAGAATGCTTGGATGTATTGGTAGAGGTATTTGCAGCAGAAATAGTAAGGTTCTTATGCCACTTTATAGATAATTAGTTAGGCCTCATCTTGAGTATTGTGTGCAGTTCTGGAGGCCATATCTTCAGAAGGATATTAACAAACTTGAATCTGTGCAAAGGAGGGCTACCAAAATGGTACATGGTCTACAAAATAAAACTTACCAGGATAGGCTCAATGACCTAAATATGTATAGCTTAGAGGAGAGAAGGGAAAGAGGTGATATGATAGCAACTTTCAAGTACATTAAAGGGTTTAGTAAAACTGAGGCTGTGGGTATTTTACATAAAATGGAAAATTCAAGAACAAGGGGTCATGAGCTCAAGCTAAAGGGTAGTAGATTCAGGAGTAATTTGAGGAAGCACTTCTTTACAGAAAGAGTGATTGATTTATGGAATAAACTTCCTCAAGAAGTAGTAGCAACAAACACTGTGGGGGACTTTAAAAATGCATGGGACAAGCATAAGGCTATCCTACGAACTAGATAAGTTTATACTGTTAGGTAAGGTCGGGCAGACTTGCTGGGCCTATGGATCTTATCTGCCGTCAATATCTATGTTAAATACCCCAAATTGCTGCACAAAGTTTTTAATAAACAACACCAAGAGACTTTTAATTCACCAGCACAAACACCGGTTTGTTTTTGTGCTAAAATAAAGGAGATTTTATTTTCACTAATCACTGACATTTGCTTCATTTATTTACTTCATTGAAAGGCATCTACCATACCCCTTCTAACAGGGAGATTTTATTTCTTGAAAAGAAATACCTCAATTGGCACCACACAGATTCCAATTATCTTTGATTTCTAAATACTACCATACTCTACAGAGAAGCAGAGACATTACAGACTTCTTAGCAAAAAGGTGAGCCACAAAAAAGTTTTTTTATACCTTGCTGTAAATCAGTACTTTTTTGTTACACTTTACAACTGTGCTCCCCTTTATGTTACTCCCTTTCTACAAGCGCTATAGTCTGGTACCCCCTAGATACTATATATATATTGCAAAGATTCTGGGGTGTATTAAGAGCTGCACAGGATAAAGGATATAAATACAGACAATATAAAATGGTAGAACGTAAAAAGTATAAGATAAATATATAAATATATATCTCTCATATGTATATAAATACTAATAGTATATCACAATACAGATTAAACGGTGTAACCTGAGGTTGTATCACAATACAAATAGGGTAACCTAAAGTGATAAACGGATACATTAAAGAAATGGCAACAAATGCCCCTGAATAATAAATAATAATAATAATAGTGGGACAAGATAATTAAGGGTGTTCGAATATGTCCATATAAAGTTCAGAGGTGTGTGGAAAAGAAAGGAATACACAGAGATTAATAATCCCACAATTCTTCCCCTCTTGTGAATCTACTTACAGACTCATACCCCAATCATATGAGGTAATTTGAAAGCAATAGAATCTGTGTCTGAGTTGGCCTTTTTCCATTCAGGTAAGGCATACTGGATCCTAGATGGTCATGAGAAATTAGATGTCTACGGATTCCTCGGTTCCTGGATCTTTTAATCTGCTCCTGGACCTTTGTTCCGTTCCCTTTTATGGCTCCGGAACCTTTAGTACACAGACACCTGACGCGTTTCGAAGGCTTTCAGTGATATTCCCTTCTTCATCAGAGGCATGATATATAATATATAACATATATATATATATATATATATATATATATATATATATATATATATATATATATATATATATATATATATATATATATATATATATAGTATCTCACAAAAGTGAGTACACCCCTCACATTTTTGTAAATATTTTATTATATCTTTTCATGTGACAACACTGAAGAAATGACACTTTTCTACAATGTAAAGTAGTGAGTGTACAGCCTGTATAACAGTGTAAATTTGCAGTCCCCTCAAAATAACTCAACACACAGCCATTAATGTCTAAACAGTTGGCAACAAAAGTGAGTACACCCCTAAGTGGAAATGTCCATATTGGGCCCAATTAGCCATTTTCTCTCCCTGGTGTTATGTGACCCGTTAGTGTTACAAGGTCTTGGGTGTGAATGGGGAGCAGGTGTGTTAATAAGGTGTTATCGCTCTTACACTCTCTCATACTGGTCACTGGCAGTTCAACATGGCACCTCATGGCAAAGAACTCTCTGAGGATCTGAAAAAAAGAATTGTTGCTTTACATAAAGATGGCCTAGGCTATAAGAAGATTGCCAAGACCCTGAAACTGAGCTGCAGCACGGTGGGCAAGACCATACAGCAGTTTCACAGGACAGGTTCCACTCGAACAGGCCTCGTCATGGTCGACCAAAGAAGTTGAGTGCACATGCTCAGCATCATATCCAGAGGTTGTCTTTGGGAAACATGCGTATGAGTGCTGCCAGCATTGCTGCAGAGGTTGAAGGGGTGGGGGGTTAACCTGTCAGTGCTCAGACCATATCCCGCAGACAGCATCAAATTGGACTACATGGCTGTCGTCCCAGAAGGAAGCCTCTTCTAAAGATGATGCACAAGAAAGCCTGCAAACAGTTTGCTGAAGACAAGCAGACTAAGGACATGGATTACTGGAACCATGTCCTGTGGTCCGATGAGACAAAGATAAACTTATATGGTTCAGATGGTGCCAAGCGTGTGTGGCGGCAACCAGGTGAGGAGTACAAAGACAAGTGTGTCTTGCCTACAGTCAAGCATGGTGGTGGGAGTGTCATGGTCTGGGCCTGCATGAGTGCTGCTGGCACTGGGGAGCTAAAGTTCATTGAGGGAACCATGAATGCAAACATGTACTGTGACATACTGAAGAAGAGCATGATCCACTCCCTTGGGAGACGAGGCCGCAGGGCAGTAGTCAAACATGATAACAACCCCAAACACACCTCCAAAACGACCACTGCCTTGCTAAAGAAGCTGAGCGTAAAGGTGATGGACTGGCCAAGCATGTCTGCAGACCTAAACCATATTGAGCATCTGTGGGGCATCCTCAAAGGGAAGGTGGGGGAGTGCAAGGTCTCTAACATCCACCAGCTCCTTGATGTCGTCATGGAGGAGTGGAAGAGGACTCTAGTGGCAACCTGTGAAGCTCTGGTGAACTCCATGCCCCAGAGGGTTAAGGAAGTGCTGGAAAATAATGGTGGCCACACAAAATATTGACACTTTGGGCCCAATTTGGACATTTCCACTTAGGGGTGTACTCACTTTTGTTGCAAACGGTTTAGACATTAATGGCTGTGTATTGAGTTATTTTGAAGGGACAACAAATTTACACTGTTATACAGGCTGTACGCTCACTACTTTACATTGTAGCAAAGTGTCATATATATATATATATATAAACATGGAAGAGGACTGCACTCTCATACCGGACTGGGTACACATCCCATGACCCTGTAACATGCTCAGCCCTGGGTGCTCACGGGCACTCACAGGAAGCTGTGCTGTACCCAGAGTCGCAGTTAACCCCCGACAGGTCTGGGTGCAAGAACCATAGGGAAATTGCAAAACAAATTAATACAACACACAGAGAAAGTCCAGCACTCACTTACAAGCTCTCAGCTAAGATTTAAAAGCAAAAATGGAAAGGTTAGTTACCGCATTTGGCCAAATGGGACAAGCCCAGGTACCACATCAAGGTCCTTTCCAATACCTGGGACCCTAAAACAGCCACACAATGCAAGCTCTCAAATCCAAACAAACTGGGAACAAGGGAAGGGTGCACAGACTTATGTAATCACCCTAGACATATACAAAACACGGAAGAGGACTGCACTCTCATACCGGACCGGGTACACATCCCATGACCCTGTAACATGCTCAGCCCTGGGTGCTCACGGGCACTCACAGGAAGCTGTGCTGTCCCCAGAGTCACAGGCAGTTAACCCCCGAAAGGTCTGGGTGCAAGAACCATAGGGAAATTACAAAACAAATTAATACAACACACAGAGAAAATCCAGCACTCACTTACAAGCTCTCAGCTAAGATTATATATATATATATATCTCCTATATAATAAAAGGCCAAGTGTGTTTGTCCGAAGCTGTCATGCACAGTAGAGACTGCGCGCGAGGACAAACACACCTGGCCTTCCAACTGACCTGGTGTCGAGTGGTGGAGTGGGCGTGGCCGGGCTCAACGTGGCCGTGACGTGGGCGGACACCGTGTGGGCGTGGTCAGGTGCTTGCCGATAGACAGAGAGGTCTAAAGAGGGGGGGATAGAGAGAGCAGAAGGATAGAGAGAGCAGAAGAGGGGGGATAGAGAGAGGGGGAGAGTGCGCAAAAGAGAGAGAGAAAAAGAGAGAGAGAGAGAGAAAAAGAGAGAAAAAGAGAGAGAGAGAGAAAAAGAGAGAGAGAGAAAAAGAGAGAGAGAGAAAAAGAGAGAGAGAGAAAAAGAGAGAGAGAGAAAAAGAGAGAGAGAGAGAGAGAGAGAGAAAAAGAGAGAGAGAGAGAGAAAAAGAGAGAGAGAGAGAGAGAAAAAGAGAGAGAGAGAAAAAGAGAGAGAGAGAGAGAGAGAGAAAAAGAGAGAGAGAGAGAAAAAGAGAGAGAGAGAGAAAAAGAGAGAGAGAGAGAAAAAGAGAGAGAGAAAAAGAGAGAGAGAAAAAGAGAGAGAGAAAAAGAGAGAGAGAGAGAGAGAGAGAGAGAGAGAGAGAGAGAGAGAGAGAGAGAGAGAGAGAGAGAAAGAAAAAGAGAGAGAGAGAGAAAAAGAGAGAGAGAGAGAAAAAGAGAGAGAGAGAAAAAGAGAGAGAGAGAGAAAAAGAGAGAGAGAGAGAAAAAGAGAGAGAGAGAGAAAAAGAGA
This sequence comes from Bombina bombina, assembly GCF_027579735.1. Taxonomy (NCBI): domain Eukaryota; kingdom Metazoa; phylum Chordata; class Amphibia; order Anura; family Bombinatoridae; genus Bombina; species Bombina bombina. The sequence goes on along the minus strand of NC_069502.1, from coordinate 954,858,357 downwards.
GAGAGAGAGAGAGAGAGAAAAAGAGAGAGAGAGAGTGTGACAAAACCAATCTCGCCACTGTACATTGGAGGGCCTGTTATGGAACATTCTTTGGGCTGGAGGTACATGGGCTTAAGGATACCCAGAGACTGCATGGAAATATGGAATTTTATATGCTGGACACCCCATGTACTTTCATAACTCTGTCTTATGTCTATGTCACCCTGTATTCATAAATACAGGATGGGTACAGGGTGTGAGTGCCCCTTGTGAGAGCAATTGTGACTCTATAAGCAAAGTGGGCATAAAAGACTTTATAGCTAATAAGAACTGTTCCTATATTCTCTAATAAGATGTATTCTATGTATGTTTAAGATCTGATTGTGTCTCAGGAGTCTGTCTAGGTAAACTGATTGTGTCCTTGTGTGATTATGTTAACTAGACTGCCCAACATCAGATTGTCTGAGTAAACGTTCTTCCCTAGTTAATTAACTTAATATGTTAATCTGTTTTACCTGTGAATAGACAATTTTTGGAGGTTTGATGCATTGTTCATATGTTTGCTTTACTGTTAAACCAATGCCCTTTGTAACCTGAAGCCAGGGTGTATAAATCTGTGTGCTGCCTTCAAATAAAGCAGATATTCTGTTTAAACCTGAAAACTGGCTGGTTTGTGAATTGCTGATTCCCTATGCAGGACGTTGTTCCCTGGTATTAACCCTTGGTACACTGTTGGTACCGTAACATTGGTGGCAGCGACGGAATGAACCTTATCGCCCAGAAGAGCAACTACACAAGCCAGTAACCTCAGGAAGAGGGGGATTATTACAATACTGACTAAGATGGAAAAGAGAAAAGTAAATTTTGCAGCTTTTAAAAACTTCCTGGAAACAGAAGGAGAGATTGATGGGTACCTTGCGGATTTTGAGAGGCAATGTGCACTACACAAGGTACCCGCAGAGGACTGGGTCACGATATTATCTGGAAAATTATCCGGCCGGGCCAGAGAGGCTTTTCGGGCCATTCCAGATGAGGAAGTCAGGGATTATAATACTGTAAAAGAGGCTCTGCTCTCCAGGTATGCGGTTACACCGGAGGCATACCGGAGACGGTTCAGAGACACTGTTAAATTAGCTGGAGATTCCTACCTTGAGTGGGCATGTAAGGTGCACCGCACAGCAGCTCACTGGATAGCGGGGTGCCAAGCCATATCTGGGGAAGAGGTGCTGCAGCTATTCCTGTTGGAACATTGCTTCGACAAATTACCCGCAGGAGTTCGAGAGTGGGTTCGGGACCGTAAACCCTCCACCCTGCAGGAAGCGGCTCGCTTGGCAGATGAGTATACGGATGCCCGCAAACTGGACACTGCTACCACTAAGCCCCCTGCTAGAGTGGAGTACAGACCCCCAGTCACCCCAGCAGCTGCCAGTTACCAAACCCCGGCGCACCACTATACCACACGGCCTCCGGCCACGAACTACCCTCAGAGAGCCCTGCGGTGCTACTCACAACCTATTCGGTGCTTTAGATGTAAGCAACTAGGGCACAAAAGACCAGAGTGTCCCCTAAACGCAGCGAACCAAGCGCAGTCCTGGAGAAGACCTGCCGGCGGAATCCCACGTAATCCTCATCCTGCGGCCCGCTACGTAGAGGCGCAAGAATGCTGGAGCATCCTACATGAGGCAGACCTTGTGCAAGCTGCCCACCGGAATAACCGGCAACTGGTTAAAGTGAATGGGAAGAAGGTCAGTGGTCTACGGGATACTGGTGCTACCATGACCTTGCTTCAAAAGAACTTGGTGTCTGAGAAACAGTACACTGGAGACACTGTGGCTGTGAGGGTAGCAGGGGGCGATGTGTTCAGCCTACCTGTTGCCAGGGTACATTTGGATTGGGGAGTGTGCGCTAGACCTGTGAATGTGGGGGTCAAGAAGGACTTACCTGCTGATGTTCTTCTTGGAAATGACTTGGCCCCCCTTGTTTCTGCCTACGCTCCTATGGGTCCCGCTGATGTTAACTCTGTGACTACCCGTGCCCAGATCCGTGCAGCAGAGACTGACCCACCTGCTGCTAAGCCCCAGGACGCTGAGCTCAGTAAATCTCTATCCGCTATTGATATGTGGAGGTCCCGTTACAATGCGCTGATGAAGGAGAAGAGGAGCGCAGAGGAAAAAGCACGTTTAGAACAGGAATCTCTGCTAGACAAGCTGCACCGACAGACTGCAGAAAACTCCAGCTTGAGAGTGGAACATGAAACATTAAAGACAAACTTAGTGACACTGGAGGAGAAGCTGACGCTGGCTCATAGTGAGGTGCAGCAACTCAAGGGCACCCTATGTCAGTATGAAGGGATTGTGGATACCTATAAAGAGCAGGTACAGAAAACTCGTAAAGAAGCTGATGGGATTTTGAAGGACTGTTTGGCCCTGGTCTGGGCACTGAGGAATTTGAACCCTTGTTTGTATGGACAGGAATTCTCTCTCATAACGGGAATACAGATGGATTGTCCCAGCAAACTGACAAACCAGAGGGAGAGGAGTTTGATGGTCCTGTCCCCCAGCAACACGGCTGTTTAGCCAAAGGGGAGACGATTGGTCTCCCCCTCCAGCAGCACAGCTATGTATCCGAAGGGGAGACAGTCGGTCTTCCCCTCCAGCAACCAGGCTCCCACCAGGCTACTTCCATGGTAGTGCTGGCACCCGGGCAGAGTACAGCTGGTCTCTGCCCACCTCGCAACCCACCAATTCAGTGTACCAGTCCCCCACACAGCTGTGGTGAGGCACCTGGACATGGACAAGTTTTCCCCGTACTCAGGTGTAGTAACCATTTATTGTGGGTGGGCTGTACTACTAATTGTGTTTTATGGGTGGGTTGCTGGACTAACCAGGGCACTGACCGGCAGGAGGTCAGATACCCTGTTAGTCTGTTTGGAAAAGGGGAGAGATGTGACAAAACCAATCTCGCCACTGTACATTGGAGGGCCTGTTATGGAACATTCTTTGGGCTGGAGGTACATGGGCTTAAGGATACCCAGAGACTGCATGGAAATATGGAATTTTATATGCTGGACACCCCATGTACTTTCATAACTCTGTCTTATGTCTATGTCACCCTGTATTCATAAATACAGGATGGGTACAGGGTGTGAGTGCCCCTTGTGAGAGCAATTGTGACTCTATAAGCAAAGTGGGCATAAAAGACTTTATAGCTAATAAGAACTGTTCCTATATTCTCTAATAAGATGTATTCTATGTATGTTTAAGATCTGATTGTGTCTCAGGAGTCTGTCTAGGTAAACTGATTGTGTCCTTGTGTGATTATGTTAACTAGACTGCCCAACATCAGATTGTCTGAGTAAACGTTCTTCCCTAGTTAATTAACTTAATATGTTAATCTGTTTTACCTGTGAATAGACAATTGTTGGAGGTTTGATGCATTGTTCATATGTTTGCTTTACTGTTAAACCAATGCCCTTTGTAACCTGAAGCCAGGGTGTATAAATCTGTGTGCTGCCTTCAAATAAAGCAGATATTCTGTTTAAACCTGAAAACTGGCTGGTTTGTGAATTGCTGATTCCCTATGCAGGACGTTGTTCCCTGGTATTAACCCTTGGTACACTGTTGGTACCGTAACAGAGAGAAAAAGAGAGAGAGAGAGAGAGAGAGAGAGAGAGAGAGAGAGAGAGAGAGAGAGAGAGAAAAAGAGAGAGAGAAAAAGAGAGAGAGAGAGAGAGAGAGAGAGAGAGAGAGAGAAAAAGAGAGAGAGAAAAAGAGAGAGAGAAAAAGAGAGAGAGAGAGAAAAAGAGAGAGAGAGAGAGAGAGAGAGAGAGAGAGAGAGAGAGAGAGAGAGAGAGAGAGAGAGAGAGAGAGAGAGAGAGAGAGAGAGAGAGAGAGAAAGAGAGAGAGAGAGAAAAAGAGAGAGAGAGAGAAAAAGAGAGAGAGAAAAAGAGAGAGAGAGAGAAAAAGAGAGAGAGAGAGAAAAAGAGAGAGAGAGAGAGAGAGAGAAAAAGAGAGAGAGAAAAAGAGAGAGAGAAAAAGAGAGAGAGAAAAAGAGAGAGAGAGAGAGAGAGCAAAAGAGAGAGAGCAAAAGAGAGCGCAAAAGAGAGAGCAAAAGAGAGGGGGGATAGAGAGAGAGCGCAAGGGGTGGGACCGCTGTACTGCAAAAAATTGCCTGTGTACACTGGCTTTAGGACTAGTATATAAATAAATTAATAAATAAAAACAGGGGAGCCGTTGAACAAAGCCAGTCTGAGTCTTTGATAGAACTTACAATTCTAAAATAACTTTGCTGTACTGAGCCTTCCTCAGTATGCAGTCATAGAAAGAAGATACCGAGAGAAAGAAGTAAATACATACATTTTTCAAAAACTTTCCAATGTATCTGAATCATGCAAGTTTAATTTTAAATGTTAATGCCACCTCTTAATAAGTCATATATTCCTGCAGTACTTTTTAAAACATCTAAAATTATTTTAATAATAAGCTGTGTGTGAAAACAACACATCAGTGGAAAGCTTTTTTTGTCTTGATGCTACTCCATTCCTGAAAGAGTAAACACATTTTTTCTTGGATTATTTTAGCCCTGCTGAATATTGTTTGCACAGATTGCACCACACTCATCTTGTAGCTCCAGATTTTACCAGCATCTCTCTATATGTTTACAAATTGTAATCTCTCACAGGAACAACAAGAAGGGTGTCTGGAGTCACCTGCCCACACCCAGCAAGGTGGAGTTTTCTTCCCTATGGCTATGCCATAGGTATTTACCAAGAAAAAGCAGAGGTTCAAATGTGCTACACTGATGCCACCTAGTGTGTGACCTTGGTTATTACAACACCTACCATAACCAAGAAGGAAATTCAGAGCCTTTTTAAAAAAATGTATGTTCCTATATGCTGATAGACAAATACCTGTGCACTTCTGAAAGTAAGTGTGGAAACCATTATCACTCCCTGAAAGGTTTTGATATTAAAACTACATATCCCCCCCCCCCCGCAAGTTCTGAATAAAATACTATTTATATATTGAAGAAATAAGTGTACATTTTTAGTTTCTATAGTGAGGAGGCGTCATCATTGATAAACTCTAGGTTACCCAATCTAATCTCTTCTGCTGAGGAAAATATTAGGTACAGATAAAAGGTGCAAATAATGACTGTGTGTGGCGTTAACTTAAATATTTATCAAGGCATATGTAGCCACCAATCAGCAGCTAGCTCTCAGTAGTGAATTACTGCGACTGCGCCTACCTAGGTATGCTTTTCAACAAAGGATATGAAGAGGACATGTGGAGGTTGATCTCAATCTTAGCCTTGCTTTTGATAGATAATGATTTCTGAACTTTGGCTGGTATCATCAGTCTGTTTTTCCTAAAATGATTCTGCTATAAATAACACCAAGTTAAAAATGTTTACCTCATAAAACCACAAAATATCTGCATTATTAATCTCTCAAATTTCATAATACAAAAATCAAATATGAACTATAAATAAACAAAATTGTGATTTCAGGGGTTTGGTGATTACAACAAAGGTTGAAGGACCTGTATATTGATTGGTCGCTTTTAAAAGTGTGCGCTAGGCATATTTAATCAAAATGAGAAAAAAAAAAAAGTACTGCCAATAAACAGTCAAAACAGTTGTTTGACATCATCATCAAAAATGGCTGATCTGCAACAGGTAACATGCAGTTATTTATCAAAGATTCTGATCAACCCATAAGTTTGAAATAAAAATGTAAAAATCTCATAAAACTGCATGCTGTATCAGAATCAATGTTCCCTCTAAGGCCAGTTTTGTGAGGGGCCCAGTAGTGAAACAGTTCATTATAGCAATTTGCAAACACTACTGAATGCAGACTGCAATGTGTGGTTCCCTTGTTAACAGTTTCACTGCTGGGCTGCTAACAAAACTGACCTTAGAGGGAGCACTGATCAGAACCAAGAAAGATTTAATTAGACTTTTATGTCATTTTAACCCTTTTGCTACTGGAAATTTAAGAGAGAAACTTGCCCAAAATACCAGAGAATTTTTAGCATTTTTGCATTCACTTCATTTAAACAGTAATAGAGACTTTTTTTATTATTGTTTTATTAATTTACCTATCAAAATTATATATATATATTTTTTAAGTAGACAACCAAAGGCATTGATCTAGGCCCATTTTGGTAAATTTCATGCCACCATTTCACTGCCAAATGCAATCTAAAAAAAAAAAAAAAAAAAAACGTTAAATTTTTCACAAACTTGGGTTTGTCACTAAAATGATTTACAAACAGCTTGTGCAATCATGGCACAAATGATTGTAAAAGCTTATCTGGGATCCCCTTTGTTCAGAAATATCAGACATACATGGCTTTGCCATTGGTTTTTGGTAATTAGAAGCTGCTAATTACAACTGCGCACCACACGTCTATTATTCCTGGCTGTGAAGGGGTTAATCAGGTAGTTTGTAAGGCTAACCTGACACCTCCCACCCCCTGATCCCTCCCAAACAGCTCTCTACAGTGCCTGTATTGTAGTGGTCCCCAGACCTCCCCCCTCCAGCAATCGTTAGTTAAGGCCCCTCATTCCAACTTTTTTTCTGTGGTGTAACTTCCCATCCCTCCCCTCTCTGTAATGATGTAATGTCTGTAATGATTAGGCATCTGCCTTCTTATGGAACCGGAGCACCGATCATGCTCCAGTTCCATATGCAGGCGGATGCCTGGAGCTCAGGAACTCCGCCTTTCGACTGCTGGAGCTTCCTGCAGCTCCGACGTGTATATATAGGCATCACATTAGGTAAAGTGGTTAAAGGGATACAAAAAGTCAAAATTAAATGTTCACGATTCAGATAGAGCACACAATTCTAAACAACTTTGCAATTCACTTCCATTATCTAAATGTGCACAATCTTTACACACTTTGAGGACCAGCGCCTACTGAGCATGTGCAAGAGTTCATAGAATATACGTACTGTATATGCATTTTGTGATTGGCTGAAGGCTGTCACATGATGCAATGGAATGGAAAATGGAACTAAATTTAACATTTGTCAGAAAGAAATGTTTGTATTACAAATTTAAAAAAAGTGACCAAATAATTTAAGAGTGATTTAAAGTAAAATACACACACATCTTTATTAAATGCAAACTTTTGGGGTGAGATTCTGTTGCATGACACACTTCATGATCCTCTGAGACCAAAATGTCAGTCACCATAGCTGATCACATTGATGATGGGCTTTATATTTGCATTTGAAATGCTTCTGCTTCTGAAAGATTTCTAAATGACAGCTGAAAAGCATCATGGCACAGATTCAGCATTCACTTGAAAACTGACATCTTTGTAGAAATCATAATGTGATGCATAGATACAATGTATTCAGATGATAAAACATAGGGATAGTGAGGAAAATATGAGTCGTGAAATGTTACTTAAAGGGACAGTCTAGTCAAAATTATTTTAATGATTCAGTTAGGGCATGGAATTTTAAACAACTTTACAATTTACTTTTATCAATCAAATTCGCTGTGTGCTCTTGGTATTCTTTGTTGAAAGCTAAATCTAGGTAGGCTAATGCTCTAATTTCTAAGTCCTTGAAGGCCACCTCTTATTTCAGTGCATTTTGACAGTTTTTCACAACTATACAGTGCTAGTTTATGTGTGACATATAGATAATATTGTGCTCACTCCTGTGGAGTTATTCATGAGTCAGCACTGATTGGCTAAAATGCATGTCTGTCAAAAGAACTGAGATAAGGGGGCAGTCTGCAAAGGCTTAAATACAAGGTAATCACAGAGGTAAAAATGTGTGTTAATAGAACAGTGTTAGTTATGCAAAACTGGGAAATGGATAATAAAGGGATTATCTATCTTTTTAAACAATAAACATTTTCAAGTAGACAGTCCCTTTAAAAGACATATTGAAAGGCTATTCTATTAAAGGGACACTACAGTCAAAATTATACTGTCTTTCCATAAGGCAGGGAGAGTCCACGAAATATAAAACCTGGCCACCAGGAGGAGGCAAAGACACCCCAGCCAAAGGGGCCTATTTATCAAATGTCTTGCGGACCTGATCCGACAGTGCGGATCAGGTCCGCAAGACATCGCTGAATACGGAGAGAAAAACGCGCTCTCCGTATTCAGCATTGCACCACAACGCCAGCCACCGCAGACTCGCGGCCAATGGGCCGCCAGCAGGGGGTGTCAATCAACCCGATCGTACTCGATCGGGTTGAATTCCGGCGATTCCTGTCCGCCTTCTCAGAGCAGACGGACAGGGTTATGGAGCAGCGGTCTTTGTCACCACTGCTCCATAACTTGTGTTTCTGGCGAGTCTGAAGACTCGCCAAAAACACGGGCCGTCAAGCTCCATTCGGAGCTTGATAGATAGGCCCCATAGGCTTAAATATCCATCCCACTTCCCCTATCCTGCCAGTCATTCTTTGCCTTTTGTCACTAGATGAGGTGGCAGAGAAGTGTCAGAAGATTTGGATAGTCCTGTAATGGGTATGTTCCCTTCAAGAGAGGACTAGAGTTTTAAGCAGTCATGTCAACCTCTCAGTCAGAGTATTGATGAAAGTTAGAGTCTGGAGATGCAGGGAACGTTTTTCTGCGAAACCATTCAGACTGTTGGCTAACAATTCCTGAGCAATCAGTGTTGACGAGTTCTCACACTTGAAAGGCTGTATCTGTTCCACAGCATGGATCCTAAAAGGTAAGTCCGTTTTATTGTTATAGCAGGGACTCCTGTATAGGGTCACAGTGTGACTCCTCTATAGCTCAATAGGATCAAGGGTTAATATCTCCTTTAGGGAGATTTTTGGGAACTGTTATGGGGATTTTTATGTTCTGCATTAGGTTTGGGCTCATAAGACTGTGCTCTTTTGGCTTCGGAAAAGACAGGTTTCACCTTCGTTTTTGAGTGTTGCACAGCTCATATTAGCTTAGCACTCTTTTGCATAGCGGTGGAAGTCCTGTCTTGTGCACCACGGCCTCTTTCACTTCCTTGCGATCCTGCTGCAGACAGCACTCCTGAGGAAAGCGTTTCACTGATAATTTGTCTGGGTCTAGGAGGTGGTGAGTGCCCCAGCCATTGGGATTGTAAAGGTGCCCGTTTTATATTAAAAACGCTTGTTTTTTTGTAACGTTTTTTTTTCCATCTGTGGAATAACGTACCAAAGCTATGGAGGACTCTGATACTACGTTAGAGGGTTCCACTCCTTCTGTAGTGAATATTAATACCTGTTTATATTGTGAGGAGGCTGTGGTTTGCCCGCCTGCTCAATTTTGTTCCAATTGCCTAAGCACTGCTAGAAGGGAGCTAAGTCTGCTAAGTCTGCCAATAGAATCTCTTGGCACTCTACAAATAACCGATAATAATAATAATAATATAAATAATAATAATTTCTGCCCTGTCTACTCAAACCGCTTCACATGCAGTTCCCCGCGGCACAGTTAATTCTCCATCTGGAGGGGGCCTTTTTCTTGCAGACTTTACCACGCAGCTACAATCAGCAGTGTCTGCGGCCCTGAGTGCCCTACCTATCTCTGGGAAACATGAGAGAAAGGTTAAACATAGTTCTCCCGACTTAATTAATCTAAATTCATATCGGATCTAGCCTGTATGTCTCAGCTATCAGAGGATGAGTTAACCTCTGTAGCGTCAGAGGGTTAACTTTCTGAGTCTGAGACGTCTGTTACTAAGTCTCCTCCGGCGGAGGAACCCTCCTTTAGATTCAAAATTGAACATCTGCGTTTTTTACTAAAGGAGGTCCTGTCTACACTAGAGGTTCCAGAGGCTAAGCTACCTGAGGAATCTAAGATCCCTAAATTAGACAGGGTCTACGAAGACAGAAAGGTCCCACAGACTTTTCCTGCACCAGTTCGTATGGCGAACATTATTAGTAACGAATGGTAAAGAATCGGAACTTCCTTTTCTCCCTCGGCAAATAGAATTTCTCCGACTCTCAAATAGAATTGTGGGGTTCCATACCCCCAGAGGCAGAACTTTTTTTCCATTTTCTGCGATGAGATTTTTTTTTAGTGAAAATTTTTCTGCAGTGTCTTTAAGAAGCTGGTGTTGCTGTGTTTGTTGCCCTTACTCGGTGTGCATGAGGACAGGTTCATGTACAGCCAGTGTATACACCATATACACCCACACCATATACACACAACACACCACATATACAACACACACCACATACAAAATATACACAACATATACACACACACACACACACCATATACATACACACACACACAGACACACACCATATACACACACTTATTAAAGAATAATAATAAAAAAAAATCTGTCTAAGTATTTTGGTTGGCTCCTACACTCCTAGAATACATGTGTTAAGCCCTGACTAACCTTTTCTGCAACGTGCTGTTCCCTGTACCGCACTGGAGATCAGGAAGTGAGAGGAAATTATAAAGAGAGGAACGTAGCAAATATTTCCATTGAGATATAACGGAACAGTGACACCTGCAGGCAGAAATTAAAAGTGCAGGCAAAAATTTTTTTTAACTGCCACTGCCGTTCTTTCTGCAGAGACCCTTCATTTTCTGCGATAAGAACGCAGATCACACAGTGTTCTGCCTTGGGGTCCATACCTAAGGTGGATTGCGCCATTTCAACACTAGCTAAGCTTACTACTATCCCTTTGAGGATAGTTCATTCTTTAGAGAGCCTATGGACAAGAAGTCGGAAACTTTCCGGAGGAGAATGGGATTTTTATTCCACTCAGCGGCAGCAATAGCCACGGTGGCTGGAGCAGCTACCTACTGGTGTGACTCTCTGTCTGAACTTATTGAGGTGGAATCTCCCCTCAAGTATATTCAGGAGAGAATTAGGGCATTAAGAATTGTCAATTCTTTCATCTGTGATGCAAATATGCAAATTATACGTCTGAACAGAAAGGCTTCAGGTTTTGCGGTTTTAGGCTGCCGGGCTCTCAGGTTGAAGTCTTGTTCTGCAGATATGACTTCTAAATCCAGGTTACTTTTTCTTCCCTTCAAGGGAAAGATCTTATTCGGAACAGGTATGGACTCCATCATTTCCATGGTTACTGGAGGTAAAGGAGCCTTCCTACCACAGGATATAAAGAACAGATGACAGTCCTCGAATTTTCATTCGGACGAGTCCCAACGATCTCAATCCTCATCCAAGCCCAAGCAACCCAAGATTACTTGGAAACCGGCTCAGTCCTGGAACAAGTCCAAATAGACTAAGAAGCCCGCCGATAACAAATCGACATGACAGGGCGGCCCCCGATCCGGGATCGGATCGAGTAGGGGACAGATTGTAGCTTTTCTCAGACGCTTGGTTTCAGGATGTTCAAGACCCTTGGGTTCTGGAGGTCTTATATCAGGGATAATCGGATAGGATTCAAGTCTCATCCGCCCAGGGGCAGATTCCTTCTCTCCAGACTGTCTATTAGACCAGAAGACTGCCTTTTTAGGTTGTGTACGGGATCTAGTCTCTTGGTACAGGCACCATCTTTTCGTCTAGCAAGGGAGCACTCGGAATTCCTTCTAAGTCTTCTTCGGTCACATGGATGGAAGATAAACTTGGAAAAGAGTTCTCTTACTCCAAATACCAGGGTGAATTTCCTAGGTACAGTTATAGACTCGGTATCCATGAAGATTTTTCTAACGGATCAGAGACATTGCAAGCTAATATCAGCTTGCCTTGCCCTCCATGCCTCCCTAAGTCCTTCGGTGGCCCAGTGTATGGAGGTGATTGGCCTCATGGTGTCCTGTGTGGACATCATTCCTTTTGCCCGATTCCATCTCAGACCCTTACAACTATGCATGCTGAGACAATGGAACGTCAATGGAACTGTCCTAAAATATAATACTAGACAGCCTGTCAAGAGATTTGCTCTCTTGTTGGCTCTGTCAAGATCTCTTGTCCCAAGGCACGTGTTTCTTAAGACCGTCCTGGGAGATTGTGACTACGGACACAAGTCTATCCAGAAATAGAGATGGAGAGGGCGCCACATAGCGTAATATTGTTTCAGATAGAGAAAATACAAAAGACAGAGAGGTAATGTGCTTACCAATAACTGTGGTACTGTGCTGTGACCAGTACTGTCTCGCCTGCTAGCACTTTAAACAGTAGCTAGTACACTGTTAGATAAGATCCTTCTCTGAGCTTTTCCTTGGGATAGGGAATCGTGCTCTGAGCGTTTCTTGGTTCAGCAACTTCACTGTATTGCTCAATTTGGTTTCGATTCAAAAGAGATGCACAACTTCCAAAGTTTAAAAGAATTTTTAAAAGGCTTTATTATAACGCGTTTCTCAACCACCAAGGGTCGTTTCTTCAGATATCAAAGCGAATAAAAAATGTTACAAATTTTAATATTTTATACACATTTGTGTGATTAAAAAGGAAGTTGTCACAACAGTTGCAAACCAATGAAAAACATTACAAGATTCAACTGAAAAGCCGGATAAAGGGCTTGACAGGTGTTACAATTAGTGTGAGTTTGAACAGCATTAGATGGTCATGATTATTTTAAAATTGGAACAGCTGTAGACTTCAACTAGAAAGAAAGTCATGAATTTACCAACATAACATATTTAAAAAGAAAAATGTATAATCACAATTTGAAGGCTTCAATTTAAAATAATTACAGTGGACATTAATTGTTTTGAAGGATAGTACACAAAAAAATTGCACACAATATATATATAATATAGAGGCCATTGTATAATAAATTATAAACAATGGTAAACCTAAATGCTGTGTTGGATATTAAAGGGACATTTGCAACAAGCAATGTAGAAGACGTATATCAGCACTTTGTGAACTTAAGTTCAGGATGATAATGTTATAAATAATGGTAAGCTTAAATGCTGTGTTGCATATTAAAGGAACATTTGCAACAAACAATGCAAAAGATGTATATCAGCGCTTTGTGAACTTAGGTTCAGGGTGATAATGTTGAATGTAAACTTGTATGTAAATAGTGCAAAATATATAAAACAAAATATAACTAAAATCTGTGTGTTGATTAATGCGAGGAAGAAGTTAACAAAGTAACCCATAGGCATCTTTCAATAGATGCTAACGAAGTGCCCCATGAACATCTTTTATTGAGTGCTATTTGTTGTTGTACATATGTCTAAAACTTGTCTAATTTCTAAGCTAACTGTTATAGAAAGAACTAAGATATATTCTTACATGTCATATCACTTTAAAATATGTTAAGTGTATGCGAGATACCTTTTGATGTGATCTATTGCTATGGTGTATTGTCAGTTATGACCTCAATACATGTAAGATGAAGTGACATTCAAATAGTTGAACGAAAATGTTTATGATTGTTATCATTCTTTTTTATTTGGATTTGACTTATGATAGTATTCTAGTACAGTATCAAAATTGTTATAGTGCACCTCGGATTATTTGTGCAGATTTCTGATTTCTGTGATTATATTGGAAAGGTGATGTGGGGGATAGGTGTTTGGTATGTGGTTGACATAAATGATGAATGAACCTTGATATTGTGGGAAAATATGATGTGTATGCAAATGTTAAAAAACGATATGTGTCACCCAAAAGGTGTTTTGTAGACCTATATCAGATGTTTGCGAATGTGTGTAACATATGGTAGTATTGGTATGTATTGTTATATAGAAATGGTCATGGTCTATGTGTGGTATGTATGAATGAACTAATGTTAGTTTGTCCATAATAGACAATGTGCGCAAAATTGTTAAGAATTGTATCTGTGATGACAGACATGTAAATGTGTTGATCTCTGATTCAAAGAATGACGATATGCGCAAAGTAGTGAAGAGTGTATCTGTAATGACAGACATGTAAATGTATTGATCTATTGTTCAAAAATGACAATGAGTAGACATGAATGGAAAAAAAGAAATGTTAATATATTGTAAGCTGCATTAAGGGGTGTGTAAATATTTGAAAACTGAGGGATAGGTTGGCTTGCTGTGGCAGTAAAATAGATCAATTGAAGGCTGCCAGATCTAAATTGGCATTCAGCCCCAATGGATATAGTGTTCTTAAACGGTATATCCAGAATGTTTCACGTTGTCTTAGTTTGAGTAATCTATTGTAGTCATTATTTTTTGGAACAAAATCGATCGGAATGTATTTGTAAATGTAAGGATTTCCATTATGTTTTGTCAAGCAATGATGGGGTATGCTATGTTTGATGTTCTTTTTCTTACAATTTTTACAATTACGATGATGTTCCCCCCACCTCGTACGTAGTGTTCTTGATGTGCGACCTACATACTGGAGGCCACATATGCACTCCATGAGGTATACTGTATAGGAGGATTCACAATTGAAAAAAATGGGAATCTGGAAATTTTCTCCTGTAACTGTAGATTTGAAATTCTTTATGCCAGATTTGATAATTTTACATGTCCCACAACCCGATTTGCCACATTTATACAACCCACATAAGCCAAATAAACCTTTGTTTCGTGTTTGGATGTGATTTTTGTTTATCCTCTGAACATGTTTGACTTTTTTGCTTGGAGCTAATTTGCTTCTTAATGTGGGAGCTCTCCTATAAACTATTTTCGGTTTGTCTTTTACCAGATGTTTTAATATAGGATCTCTTTGAATGATATGCCAATGTTTATATAATATATGTTCTAGTTGTTGAAAGTCAGAATTGAATTGTGTTATAAAAAGAGTCTCTCTCATTATTGTGTTATGTGATTGACTATTGTCTTTTTTATTAGTAAGAATGTCGTCTCTGTTTAGTAGTGATGCTCTTTCTAAAGCCCTATTGAGTAGATATCGAGGGTATTCTTTTTCTAAAAACCTGTTGTATAGGATCTTACTTTGTTCCAAAAAGGTGTTATGGTCTGTGCAATTTCGTCTGATCCTTCGAAATTGGCTATAGGGGATATTGTGTAACCACTTTTTGTGGTGGTTACTGTTATAGTTGAGAAAGCTGTTACTGTCAACGTCTTTGAAATAAGTTTTTGATTTAATTTGATTATTGTCAATGCTTAAATACAGATCCAAATATTCAATATTGGATGTTTGGATATTAGCTGTGAATTCAATCCCCATGTCATTTTGATTAAGGTAATCTATGAAATTCACTGCTGTAGTGTTGTCCCCCCCCCAAAGAAAAATCAGTTGAGAAAAATATAGATGACCTGATAAACATTTTCGTTCAACTATTTGAATGTCACTTCATCTTACATGTATTGAGGTCATAACTGACAATACACCATAGCAATAGATCACATCAAAAGGTATCTCGCACACACTTAACATATTTTAAAGTGATATGACACGTAAGAATATATCTTAGTTCTTTCTATAACAGTTAGCTTAGAAATTAGACAAGTTTTAGACATATGTACAACAACAAATAGCACTCAATAAAAGATGTTCATGGGGCACTTCGTTAGCATCTATTGAAAGATGCCTATGGGTTACTTTGTTAACTTCTTCCTCGCATTAATCAACACACAGATTTTAGTTATTTTTTGTTTTATATATTTTGCACTATTTACATACAAGTTTACATTCAACATTATCACCCTGAACCTAAGTTCACAAAGCGCTGATATACATCTTTTGCATTGTTTGTTGCAAATGTTCCTTTAATATGCAACGCAGCATTTAAGCTTACCATTATTTATAACATTATCATCCTGAACCTAAGTTCACAAAGTGCTGATATACGTCTTCTACATTGCTTGTTGCAAATGTCCCTTTAATATCCAACACAGCATTTAGGTTTACCATTGTTTATAATTTATTATACAATGGCCTCTATATTATATATATATTGTGTGCAATTTTTGTGTGTACTATCCTTCAAAACAATTCATGTCCACTGTAATTATTTTAAATTGAAGCCTTCAAATTGTGATTATACATTTTTCTTTTTAAATATGTTATGTTGGTAAATTCATGACTTTCTTTCTAGTTGAAGTCTACAGCTGTTCCAATTTTAAAATAATCATGACCATCTAATGCTGTTCAAACTCACACTAATTGTAACACCTGTCAAGCCCTTTATCCGGCTTTTCAGTTGAATCTTGTAATGTTTTTCATTGGTTTGCAACTTTTGTGACAACTTCCTTTTTAATCACACAAATGTGTATAAAATATTAAAATTTGTAACATTTTTTATTCGCTTTGATATCTGAAGAAACGACCCTTGGTGGTTGAGAAACGCGTTATAATAAAGCCTTTTAAAAATTCTTTTAAACTTTGGAAGTTGTGCATCTCTTTTGAATCGAAACCAAATTGAGCAATACAGTGAAGTTGCTGAACCAAGAAACGCTCAGAGCACGATTCCCTATCCCAAGGAAAAGCTCAGAGAAGGATCTTATCTAACAGTGTACTAGCTACTGTTTAAAGTGCTAGCAGGCGAGACAGTACTGGTCACAGCACAGTACCACAGTTATTGGTAAGCACATTACCTCTCTGTCTTTTGTATTTTCTCTATCTGAAACAATATTACGCTATGTGGCGCCCTCTCCATCTCTATTTCTAAACAGTTATACCCTTGCTCTCTGGGAACAAGAGGAGCTGCCTACACAGAAACACAGAAGAATATCGTACGCATACGGACTATCATCATTATTTTTTTTTCAGAGCCGTCGACCGAGTAAGAACACTCGACAAAGACAAAGACGGAGTAACTATTTGTGGGAACATTATATGTTCTGGGATCACAGATCCATTTGTATTGCTTGTCTTATTTGTTCAGAATAGCGCGCCTTCTCATCTCCTTGTGAGATACCATACAAGTCTATCCAGGCTGGGGAGCCATTTGGGGTGCCAGGAAGGCACAGGGTCTGTGGACTCAGGAGAAGTTCACATTAACGATCAATATTTTTTTATATCTTCAATGCCCTGAAGGGTTGGCCTCTTCTGGGTTCGTCCCAGTTTATCAGATTCCAATTGGAAAATATAACTTTGGTAGCCTACATCAACCATCAGGGAGGAATGAGGAGTTCCTTAGCGTTGAGAGAGAGAGGTTTCTCAGATCCTGGAATGGGCGGAGACCCACAACTGTATGCTGTCAGCGATACACATTCCGGGTGTGGACAACTGGGAAGCAGACTTCATCAGCAGGCAATCTTTTCACCCGGGTGAATGGTCTCTCTACCCCAAGGTATATGCAGAGATATGCTCCAGATGGGGGATGCTGGAGATGGCCTCACATCTAAATGTCAAACTACCTAGGTACGGGTCGAGATCGAGGGATCCTCAAGCAGAACTAATAGATGCTCTAGCGGTTCCCTGGAGGTTCAGACTCATATCTATTTCCTCTTCTCCCCCTTGTGGTTGCTCAGATCAAACAGGAGCAAGCATCAGTGATTCTAATTGCTCCATCCTGGCCGCGAAGGACTTGGTTCGCGGATCTGTTGGGGATGTCCTCATCTCCTCCATGGAGGTTACCCTGTTGCAGGGACCCGCTACTACAGGGTCCCTTCCAACATCAAAATCTAGATTCTCTGAAGCTGACTGTGTGGGGATTGAACGCGTAGTCTTAGCCAAGAGAGGTTTCTCTGAGAGTGTTATTGTCAGGGTGCCAGGAATCAGACTGAAACGAGAAGTGCAAAAATAAGCACACCTTTATTGATAGCAAAAAAATTATAAAATGTCCACAAGTCAAATAACAAGCCAGGAGTCAAAACCAGAGCTGGTAGTCAGACGAGCCGAGTCAGGAGCCAAAGTGAATAGTCAGACGAGCCGGAATCAGGAACAAGGAGAACAGCAGAGTCAGGAACAAGCCAGGGATCAGGAACCAGGAAGGACTTCAGGCAGCCAGGTAATACACAGGAACTCTCACAAACAGGTCTGAGACAACGCAAAGGCAAAGCATACTGAACAGAGGCCCTTTAAATAATAAATGATGACATCACAATTCTGAGACTGCATCCTGTCTCACATGGATGATGCACAACAGTCTGGCCATAAAAGGAAGTGCAGGAAGTGAGCAGCATCCCCCACAATGCACTAAGTCGGGAAGAGAGGCGAGTAAAATGGCTGCCAGCAGCACATGGCAAACACAACAGGGAAAAACCATGACAGTTATTGACACTTTGATTCAAGCTCGTAAGCCAGTTACTCTACACATCTATCATAAGGTCTGGCGGACTTATCTGCACTGGTGTGAAGAGCGTGGTTTTTCTTGGCATCAGGTTAGAGTTGCCAGAATTTTATCTTTTCTCCATGATGGACTGGAGAAGGGTCTCTCTGCTAGTTCCCTGAAGGGACAGATATCGGCCCTGTTGGTGTTGCTGCACAAGAGATTAGCTGAGCTTCTGGATATGCAGTCCTTTGTTAAGGCCCTGACTAGGATCAGGCCTGTGTTTAGAAGGGTGGCTCCGCCTTGGAGTCTCAACATTGTTCTTCGTGTGTTGCAGCAGGCTCCGTTTGAGCCAATGCATAATGTTGACATTTAACGGTTATACTGGAAGGTTCTGTTCCTGTTGGCTATTGCCTCTGCTCGCAGAGTCTCAGAGATTTCTGCCTTGCAATGTGACCCCCCTTACATTGTTTTTCACACTGATAAGGCGGTTTTACGCACTAAGTTAGGTTTCCTTCCTAAGGTGGTGTCAGATCGTAACATTAATCAGGAGATTGTTGTTCCTTCCTTGTGTCCCAATCCTTCCTTGGCAAAGGAACGTTTGCTCCACAATTTAGATGTGGTTCGTGCCTTGAAGTTATATCTTCAGGCTACTAAGGAGTTCAGACAATCTTCATCTTTGTTTGTCATCTATGCAGGTAAACGTAGGGGTCAGAAGGCCACTACGTCTTCCCTGTCTTTCTGGTTGAGGAGTGTCATCCGCCTATCTTATGAGACAGCGGGACAACAGCCTCCTGAGAGGATTATGGCTCATGCCACTAGAGCTGTAGCTTCTTCCTGGGCCTTTACGAATGAAGCCTCTATGGATCAGATTTGTAAGACGCTACCTGGTCCTCCTTACATACTTTTTCTAAAATTTTACAAGTTTGATGTGTTTGCTTCGTCTGAAGCAGCTTTAAGGAGAAAGGTTTTGCAGGCTGTGGTGCCCTCAGATTAGGGTCCGTCTCCTTTTTGTTCCCTCCCGTTATTCCTTCAGTGTCCTCTGGAGCTTGGGTATGGTTTTCCTAACAGTAAGGAATGAAGTAATGGACTCTCCCTGCCTTATGGAAAGAAAACAAAATTTATGCTTACCAGATAAATTATTTTCTTTCCTGGCAGGGAGAGTCCACGACCCTGTACTTAAGATATTTTTGTTTGGGCGGCTCCCTTTTTATAATTTCTTCTGGCACCTTTATACCCTGATGTTTCTCCTACCTTTACTTGTTCCCTCAGCCAAATAACTGGGAGGATAGGGGGAAGTGGGAGGGATATTTAAGCCTTTGGCTGTGTCAGGGTGCCAGGAATCAGACTGAGACGAGAAGTGCAAAAATAAATCACACCTTTATTAATAACAAAAAAAATAATAAAAAAGTCAACAAGTCAAACAACAAGCCAGAAGTCAAAGCCAGAGCTGGAAGTCAGACGAGCTGAGTCAGGAGCCAAAGCGAATAGTCAGATGAGCCGGAATAAAGAACAAGGAGAACAGCAGAGTCAGGAACAAGCCAGGGATCAGGAACCAGGAGGTACGTCAGACAGCCAGGTAATACACGGGAACTGGAACTCACAAAGAGGTCTGAGACAACGCAAGGGCAAAACATACTGAACAGAGGCCCTTTAAATAATAAGTGATGGCATCACAATTCTGAGACTGCAACCTGTCTCACACGGATGATGTACACCAGTCTGGCCATAAGAGGGCGTGCAGGAAATGAGCAGCATCACACACTCTGCACCAGACTCAGCAAGAGAGGTGAGTAAAATGGCTGCCAGCAGCACATAGCAAACAAAGCAGGGAAAAAACCCTGACAGGCTGGTAAGCATAAATTTTGTTTTCATGATTAAGACAGAGCAAGTTACTTCTATTATCAAATTGTGCACAGTCTTTTTATATGCACACTTGCTGAGGCACCAGCTCCTACTAAGCATGTGTAAGAGTTTACAGCATATACATGAGTCTGTGATTGGTTGATGACTGTCACATAATACAGGGGACCGGCAAATTGAAGTAAAATTTTAAATTTGTCAGAAAAATCATTATCAAATGTTAGAGACTTTTTTTAAAAAAAAAGGCAAATTGTACCTTGATAGCTATGTATCTTACAAAGGAGCATACCCTACATTTGGAAAGGTTTGTACGTTAGCGAAATCACCCAAAAAAAATCCTATATAAAAGCCACTCTAAAATACTTATCTCCTTCCTCGATAAGTGAATATTTTACAAGATATGTGTGAACATTAAGAGGGCGCTAACAGAAAGCAAAAGGATCATCTACAAGATATTAAATAATTGTATCAATTCAGATAATTATAACTATATGTTTTAATATGTCTGTATTTACTCAAAATAATATATCCACTTTTGAAAGAATGTATTCATTTAATTATCTTTATCTAACTAGTGAATGTAACAATCGCTTTCACAACTGTTGGTGGTTAAAGTGAAAGTAAATCCTAGCGTTTTACAAACGCTAGGATTTACTACTGAAACAAATAAAGGGGACTTTCATTCATGAAGTATAAGATACTTCATGTAGAAAGCTCCTTTATTTTATTCAATCGATCGCTGTTTTTACCTTGTACAGCAGCCCACGGCAACAAAAAAAATGGCTAAGAGGTGACATTTTCACCTCTTAGCCAATAGCCGTGCGGTAAATCTGGCTCCCATGGGCGCCAAGCCGGATTTACCGCACGGCTATAATCATGAGTCTATTTAGGCATGCTTCAGCCAAAGAAGCCAAGTTTAGAAGTAAATTGGAAACAATTTAAAAACTGTAAACTCTATGGGCCTAATGATCTAAAGCTCTCGGTTCAGGTGAGATGATCTAAAATGATCCTCTAGTAATGGGATATCCCTAGTGAAATTCTTAAAATATAGATTTTGCTATACTCCTCTAATGTGCATTCCCTGCATTACTGTATGTGAAGGAGAGGTAAGCCCAGAACAATATAGCACTGGATGACATGACAGTTCTGCTACACTTACACTTTGTTTTTTATACTACTTTACATTTCAGATTAAGTTTTATTACATTTAAATGTTGCACTTTCTATTGTGTATTTTATTTTGTATACAGCAGTGTATTTATTGTGATTTTACAACATTATATACAAGACTTCACAGGGGCTAAACTCACTGAATTTTATAAGAAAAAGGGTAGAACCTTGAAGTCTCAGGGCCTGATATTTAAAAGATTGCCGCTCTTCGATACAGAGAGGCCCTCAAAAAAAAAAAAATAGAAACACAAATTTTATCTTAAGAAATTTTTATGTTGCTATGTAGGGCTCTTTGTGTGAAACAGAGGCTCCTACATTACAATACAAGGTCTAAAAAGATCCCAAAGATTTTGTGTGATGTCTCTCCATGCCGGTGAGGTTTTGAATATCAGGCCCTCAAAAAGAGGAGAGATGCATTCCATAGAAAGCTCTCTAGGATACATAATTTCACAGGGGAGTAGAAGGTAACAGGAAAACACCTGGGGCTGATATAATGGCTCAATTTGCATCAATTACAAATTGAACTGAAATGTTTTCACTACAATTTAACTTGCTTTTGCCTATAGTTTTGTATATATTACTTTGATGTCAGTTAAATGAGTGTATTGTAAATTTTGAACAAACTTCCCCTACATACAGCTGGCGAGATAAATCCAGCATTTCACAAAACTTGTGAGAGAGCTTCAGACATACCATGGGAACTCCCCTATTCAACCCAGGGAACTCCCCTGTCCCTACCACTTTCTCAAGCTGTGTTTTCTTTTACAATAGAGAAAATACATAATCAAAATATGTAAAAAAAAAAAAAATCAAAGCAGGATCTAAATATAAAATACAAAGAGCAAAGCTTGCATGTTATAATACTGAAAAAGGACCCATTCTGAAGAGTAAAGTAATATAAAATACAAAGCACAAAGTGTAAATTATCCTCAAAAAAATAAGGTAAGGAGTATCCTCAAAAATAATAGTTCTCAAAAATAAATGTATTTTATCACCTAGGTGTGTTTCACACCTAGGTGTGAAAAAAATAACGTGTACACGTGATTGGAAAACTGTTTAGAAAAAATATATATAAATATCCAATGGGAAAAATAAGTTTATCCTGGTGACCAGTGAATGCTGGATAGAAAGTTAGATGGAAATTCTCTTAATTCGTTAACTTGGAAATGTCACAACAATCCTAGATGATGGGTGATGTTTGTGTAGAAAAAATAAAAATAGAATAAAAAATAATGGTGACGATGATCACTGGAAAGGTAAAGCAAGTAAAAAAACAACAAGTGCAAAAAATCGTCTAAAAGGTGGAATATATTAAAAAATAACTCACCAAATTTTAGACGATCCCTGGGGAAGAAATACAAGCCTCGCAATTCCTGGTAAAGAAAAAGTCAACGAGTTTTCATGACATAAGGAGGCTATTGTTTGCTGAGAATATAAATGGTATCTTGACCAATGGGATTTGTTGCTCATTATCCCGCCAAAATTCGGCCTTTTTTTGGTGCCTATTGTTTAAAATGTATTCCCGGCATAATGACGTCCCTTCTGGTGTAACTGACGTCACTTCCGGTTTTTATGCCACTTCCGGTTTGGCGTTATTGTCTCACTTCCGGTTTTGCGAACCGAGTGGATAGGAACCCATTTTTAATGAGGGCAAAATTTGTGAGCTGGTTACAAATGTAAATGCGTTATTGGCATTGTACTTATGTATATAAAAAATATATATTAATTTCAGCTATTTTGAATGACAATTTGATAAATACTTATAAGCAGTTGTGTGTAAAAGATTACAATTGTGAAAGGATATCTCTATAAAAACAGGGATTTTTTCTGTATGCGGTATCCCATCAACTTGGAGTTGGATTCTATATGAAGTATGCAACATTTGAAAATTCAAAGATTCTAAAATTCTTTAACCAAATTTAGTATATATATGATTGATCCCCAATAGGTGATGCTCGGTCAGCATAAAGCATACATAAAAAGTCCATAAAAATACATAAAAGTACATGAAGATGCATAAACAACACTTAAAAAAATGACATAAAAATTACATAAGTATACACAAACATAAAAAATTATATCTGTCCATATGTGAAAAAAATTACTATAAATAGATGATGTCTAAACTCAGATGTTAGATAAAATGTCTAGGTAGGGCTATATATGAGTAGAATAATGAAATAAAATACATTTATCCCTAGATGGTTCTGATCAATAGAGATAAAGATAAAAATAATCATAGTCAAATATAGAAATATAAACCAATCTTAGAATGACTGAATGCTTTATAGGTCTTTGTTATGAAAACTAAACGTTAGTCCGAACATACATTATGAATTTCTAAAACTTGACCTAAATATAATCTAGAGATCTCTAAGATGCAATTCAGAAAATAAATAATCAATGCAGGAGAAAATGACAGCAGAATAGGGTGGGTATACAAATATACGCACGACAGTAATGATGTTTTAATAAAAAGAGGTGCACCACTTCAAAATTAGCATTAAGGCCTTTAGGGTAAATACAATCCAGATTGAATATCCATTTGGATTCTACCCTAGGCATTTTCTGTTCCATGTCACATCCTCTCCAATCTTTGGGTACTTTAAGCTGGTTTTACTTCCCTCATGTTTATCTATAAAGTGTTTATAGATGGGTAAATCAGCTTTTACTCCCCATATTATTTGTAGGAGGTTCTCTCTAATTCTTTTAGCTTATGTGTGGTTTGCCCAACATATTGCAGCCCACAACCACACTCTATGAGATAAATGACATATCTATCTGTACAGCGAATTGTGTCTTTCACCTTGAAGGTTTCATTAGTGATTTTAGACTTAAAGGTTTCAGTCTTTATTCTGTGTTTGCAAGCCTTGCATAGGTGGCACGGAAAGAAGCCATTAAGTCTATTACCCATAATGTCCAAACTGTTAGAATTATTCTTATTTGTTGGAATGCTGGGAGCTAAAATAATCTTAAGATTTCTCACTTTTCGGTAGATGAATTGTGGTCTATCAGATGTTCACCTATAGAGGTCTTTATGAAGCAGTGGATGCTGACTCCGACCCACTCCGCTTCAGTTCCGGCTGAAGCGGAAGTTAAGAAGCAGCGGTCCTAAGACAATATACGATGTGGCTGATTGACACCCCCTGCTAGCGGCCAATCTGCAGGGTTTGGTATTGCACCAGCAGTTCACAAGAACTGCTGGTGCAATGATAAATGCCGACAGCGTATGCTATATTGGATCATGTCCGTCCACACATTAATAAATGAACCCCATAATATCATCTTCTTTTAATAGGTGCCAATGTTTCTTTATGATGTTCTCAATGGTGCCTCTTTTCTCATTGTACTGTGTGATGAAAGGTATGTCTAACTCTTTGTGATGTGTTTTAACAGCCTTTGGTTTATAGGTTAGCATGGAGTCTTTGCTCATACTACCCACTTCCACAATGGTTTTGTCTATGGATATTTTATTATATCCTCTTTCCAAAAATCTTTTGAGGATAAGGGATTGATCTGACCAGGTGTTTTCATTTGAACAATTTTTCCTGACCGACATTAGTTGTCCTTTGGGGATGTTACTAATCCATCTATTGTGGTGACAACTTGTCTGGTGTATGTAGTTGTTACAATCGACATCTTTAAAATATGTCGAAGTTTCAATTGTCCCATTTGTTATTCGTATGTCAAGGTCTAGGAAGTTGAAATGTTCTTCTTTACTCGTATGGTAGGTAAATTTTAAATTTGCCTGATTTTGGTTCATCACCCCTTGTTAGGGGATCTTTTATAGTGAGCTTGTATGCTCAACCAGGCGCAGTTTACTACATAACAAATTGCACGGAAATTGTAGTCCTCTCAACATGCATGCCACTACTGCTGGTAGCAATAAAAGTATGGTGGTTTCTTCACGGCCAAAATCCAGAAGCCAATACCAGTAATTAAGTTGGCACAGACACCTTGGTATGTGCATTTACTAAGCCCTGTGGACAATTATGCTTTATAATATATTGTTATATGGGTCAGTGAGTGGTTGTATGGAGGAGGGCATAATCTGTGAAAATAACTGTTCCACAAATAAACATGATAAATAGCTATAATTTATTAGCTGCTAAATTATACCTCACAAACTATAGTATTTGTAAACTTTAGCCTTTAAAATCCTAGAGGGAAGCTAAAACATATGTTTTTAATGGTATTGGTGCCATTTATGATTTCAATGCCCCAAATGTGATGTCATCTCTCTTAAGTAGAGTAACTATTACTGGTTATTTGTTGGCCCCAAACTTCATTTGAAATTGATATCCCCACTACCCGCATCCCATTGTGTTACAAAACAATCTGCTAGATGCCGAGTTTTGGTTGGTAAGGCTGTGCGGTGCTAACAAGCCTTTTTTTTTCACCGCTCACTTAAGACAACGCTGGTATTACGAGTTTTCTGCAAGCCGGCGTTGGCCTCAGAAAAGTGAGCGTTGAGCAAAATTTAGCTCCACATCTCACCTCAATACCAGCGTTGCTTAAAGGGACAGTATACACTCATTTTCATATAACTGCATGTAATAGACACTACTATAAAGAATAAGATGCACAGATACTGATATAAAAATCCAGTATAAAATGGTTTTAAAAGCGTACTTTAAAGCTTTCAGTTTAGCTCTGCTGAAAAGTGGAAAGCCCACTGCAAGTGGGAAATAAGACACTCCCCCCTCCCCCTTCTTTTGCATATGAAAAGACCCTTTACACAAACAGGAGCAAGCTGGAGAAGGTAGCTGACGGTATTCAAATAAAACTTTGGGGCTTGGTTAGGAGTCTGAAAATCAGAGCAATGTTCTTTAAAAATAAGCAAAATTATACATTTAAAAAACAAAAACAAAAAAAACTTTATGGGCTTTATAAATAGATAATCTACAAAACATTTATGCAAAGAAAAAATGAGTGTATAATGGCCCTTTAAGTCAGCGGTAAGCTGGCTGAACGTGCTCGTGCACGATTTCCCCATAGGAAACAATGGGGCTGAGCTGGCTGAAAAAAAAAACTAACACCTGCAAAAAAGCAGCGTTCAGCTCCTAACGCAGCCCCATTGTTTCCTAAGGGGAAATAAAAGTTATATCTACACCTAACACGAACCCCGAGTTTAAACACCCCTAATCTTACACTTATTAACCCTTAATATGCCGCCCCCGAAATCGCCGCCACCTACATTATATTATTAACCCCTAATCTGCCGCTCCGGACACCGCCGCCACCTACATTATACTTATGAACCCCTAATCTGCTGCCCCCAACATCGCTGAACCCTACATTATATTTATTAACCCCTAATCTGCCCCCCATCGTCGCCGCAACTATAATAAATTTATTAACCCCTAAATCTGCCACCGCCAATGTCGCCGCCACTATAATAAATTTATTAACCCCTAAACCTAAGTCTAACCCTAACCCCCCCTAACTTAAATATAATTTAAATACATCTAAATAAAATTACTATAATTAACTAAATTATTCCTATTTAAAACTAAATACTTACCTGTAAAATAAACCCTAAGCTAGCTACAATATAACTAATAGTTACATTGTATCTAGCTTAGGGTTTATTTTTATTTTTCAGGCAAGTTTGTATTTATTTTAACTAGGTACAATAGTTATTAACTATTTAATAGCTACCTAGTTAAAATAAGTACAAATTTACCTGTAAAATAAATCCTAACCTAAGTTACAATTACACCTAACACTACACTATCATTAAATGTATTCCCTAAACTACCTACAATTAAATAAAATAAACTAAAGTACAAAAAAAACACTAAATTAAAGAAAATAAAAAAATAATTACAAGAATTTTAAGCTAATTACACCTAATCTAATCCCCCTAATAAAATAAAAAAGCCCCCCAAAATAAAAAAATTCCCTACCCTATACTAAATTACAAATAGCCCTTAAAAGGGCTTTTTGCGGGGCATTGCCCCAAAGTAATCAGCTCTTTTACCTGTAAAAAAAAATGCAATACCCCCCAACATTAAAACCCACCACCCACACATCCAACCCTACTCTAAAACCCACCCAATCCCCCCTTAATAAAACCTAACACTACCCCCTTAAAGATCCCCCTACCTTGAGACTTCTTCACCCAGCCGGGCACAAGTGGACCTCCAGAGGGGCAGAAGTCTTCATCCGATCCGGCCAGAAGAGGACATCCAGACCGGCAGAAGTCTTCATCCAGGCGGCATCTTCTATCTTCTTCCATCCGGAGCGGAGCGGTCCATCTTGAAGACATCCGACGCGGAGCATCCTCTTCCTTCTTGATCCGACGACTGAATGAAGGTTCCTTTAAGTGATGTCATCCAAGATGGCGTCCCTTCAATTCCGATTGGCTGATTGAATCCTATCAGCCAATCGGAATTAAGGTAGGAAAAATCCTATTGGCTGATGCAATCAGCCAATAGAATTGAGCTTGCATTCTATTGGAACAGCCAATAGAATGCGAGCTCAATCCTATTTAATTTAATTGTAGTTAATTGTAGGTAGTTTATGTAATTAATTTAATGATAGTGTAGTGTTAGGTGTAATTGTAATTTAGGTTAGGATTTATTTTACAGGTAAATTTGTCTTTATTTTAACTAGTAAGTTATTAAATAGTTAATAACTATTTAGTAACTATTCTACCTAGTTAACATAAATACAAACTTGCCTGTAAAATAAAAATAAACCCTAAGCTAGATACAATGTAACTATTAGTTATATTGTAGCTATCTTAGGGTTTATTTTACAGGTAAGTATTTAGTTTTAAATAGGAATAATTTAGTTACCGTAATTATAGTAAATTTATTTAGATGTATTTAAATTATATTTAAGTTAGGGGGGTGTTAGACTTAGGGTTAGACTTAGGTTTAGGGGTTAATAAATTGAATATATTATCGGCGACGTTGGAGGCGGCAGATTAGGGGTTAATAAATGTAGGTAGGTGGCGGCGATGTTAGGGACGACAGATTAGGGGTTAATAAAATTTAATTAGTGTTTGCAAGGCGGGAGTGCGGCGGTTTAGGGGTTAATATGTTTATTATAGTGGCGGCAATGTCCGGTCGGCTGATTAGGGGTTAACATTTTTATGTGTGTTTGCGATATGGGGGGGGGGGGGCCTCGGTTTAGGGGTTAATAGGTAGTTTATGGGTGTTAGTGTACTTTTTAGCACTTTAGTTAAAGGATTACTTTCTGTTATAATTTTTAAGCTAAACAACTAACATATTAAAGTTAATAAACATTAATTAAAACCTACTGACCTATATTTTCTCCAAAACGAAGTTTCATAACGTTCTAAAAGTTATATCTTTTATTCGCCGATGATGTCACGTTATCCTGCCCACTATTTTCAGCACTGCATGTTCAAAATACTTAAACCAATAACTTTGTGTTTAAAGCGCCATTTTGAAACCTAGGTATTGTAAACGGATTGGTACAGAGCAAAGGATACCCACGGAGTGGGTTTGGAAAACAATTACATTTTCAGACAAGATTTCTGATATACGGTAGAGATATGTTAATGAAATGCTATTGATAAAAAGTGTATTTGGGGTAGTTAGTTAGTAACAGGCATAGAAAATATTTACTTACAGTGGCCCTTTAAGAGCTTTAGGTTACGGCGTTAGCCCATAAAACTCTTAACTACTGACTTTTAAATGTGGTAGGAGTCTGGACAGGAGAGGCGTTCGGCAAATCCCATTAAAAAGATAGGATACGCAATTGACGTAAGGGGATTTGCGGTATGCGAAAATCGCAGAAAAAAAGTGGAGTGGTACACCTGTACCTGCCTGACTCATAATACCAGCGGGCATTAAAAAGCAGCGTTGGGACCCCTCAACGCTGCTTTTTAAGGCTAACGTAAGACTCGTAATCTAGGCGAATAAATCTATGCCCTAAAAACATTTTTGTACTGTGTGTATATTCATGCAATTTATTTTAGCTTTTTATAAAGCTTAAAAGGATACTAAACCTAAATGTTTTCTTTCATGATTCAGATAGAGCATGCAATTTTAAGCAGCTTTCTAATTTACTCCTATTTTCTTCATTTTCTTGCTATCTTTATTTTAAAAGCAGGAATGTAAAGCTTAGGATCTGGCCCATTTTTAGTTGAGAACCTGGATTATGCTTGCTTATTGGTGGCCAAATGTAGCCCCCAATAACCAAGCGCTATCCAGGGTGCTGAACCTAAAATGGGCTTTACATTCTTGCTTTTTAAATGAAGGTAGCAAGAGAACGAAGAAAATGTATAATAGGAGTACATTAGAAATGTGCTTACAATTGCATGCTCTATCTGAATCGTGAAATAATAAAATTTGGGTTTAGTATCCCTTTAAATATACCTGTACTTTCTAAATAAACACAAATAAAAATGTAACTTCTATTTTTCTGTAATACCAGTTGTAAGGACAGAAGGCAGCATGCAATTAACATGTCCCCTTCATTAGTCCATTTAGTCTGATTATTCATACAGAAGTCAATGACAGCTGTGACTGTGTGGGATGCCTTTCAAGATTATTTGACGTGCCTACCAATTTGTTTCTGCTGTACTGTACATCTAAAGGGCTCTTAGGACTCTGCAATTTATTGCTGCGACATTCATACAATTTGTTCACATTTAACATGTGGGTGAAAGTCTGAAATTTATTAGAAATCCCTGTACTGTACCAGAGATGACTCAGGTACAATGTTATATTGCCCAGGGTTACAAAAGCACAGTCACCAACAATACAGTATTACATGATTATACTAAAGGGAGCTTTTGAACAGGCAGGTGATGTCAGTGTTTGTTACAATGTGTTTTGGAACCCCTGCAGGGTTGGGATAAACTATAAAATCGATATATTTACTGAAATCTCAGCTAATGCTGTGCAACATTTGATCCAGACCAGGGGAGTCCAACCTTTTTACATGAGGGACCACAACTATTTTTTTCCTCTTCTGTTTCCCAACTGATGTGCACATTTTTAAAGACCCACTGCTGAACAAAACAAAATGACATATACTTATATATGAAAAAAGGCAAAACTTACAATTATTTCACTAGATATACTTAATTTTCGTTTTTAAATTGTCAGTTTCTAGTGGCACTTTTGTGTTATTTAACAGATCTATGCAAACATGATTAAGTTTTCCTCTAATAAATAACATCAATGTCATGTATCAGTATTGTATAAAACATAAAATCAATGTTACAATAAGAGAGTAGCATTTGTGAAAAATAAATAATGTAGCAGTAATAAACAATTCCCAATGCAATCCGATGACAAATTAAAAATGGTGATATAATAACTTTAACAGTAATATAATCATAATCAGGACCCATTTAATGGAAACACAACCCGGCAAATTTTACTGAACACTCAGCTAAAATGTAAGCCAATATTAAGATAAAATTAGCTAATGCTATTTTTTTCAATGATAGCTTACATAACCTTTTTGAATAACAGAAAATGTTACATTGTCCAAGGTAATAATCTATGCCACCCAGCTGGCAACATTTCTGCGAAGAACAGTTTATGTATATATGATTGTCAGTCACATTTTTTTTTTTTTTTTTTAACGAGCTACTGTGGTTAAAAGGGGTTAACATTATCCCATTCATATGGGTATGATATTTGTACATAGTATATCGGGAACATCTCTGCAGGATTCAAAAGCATCAATAAAATGTAAGTAAAGAAAATCAGATCCCACTACTCACCTGCGACCCCGCGGACACCAGGCACTCATGAGTTCCTCCAGGGCGCTCACAAGCTTCATAAAAAATGTTGACCTGTCCCAGCTTCCGTAATCGGAGCGCTAGCAGACAATGTTCTGTGATTGGCTGGCTGATATATGGCACTTACTTTATATTAAAGAGGTAGATGTGTGCTAACATTTAAATGATGTATTAGGCATCAAACTTTCAAGGGCCATATTTTTAGCGACAATTTAATAGTGATCAGTTTTACGTGATCCAAAACTCAAACACGCTAGAGAATAGTTTATCTACATAAAACAGTGACTACATTGAGTAAATGATGCCTTTTGACACAGTGTATACTGGGAAGATAGCGAGTGCCAGACTCAAAGATGGAGGCTGGTGCGTCCGTATTCCAACCTTCTAATGTGTGTGTCTAAATTTCCCGCTGATTTTTGTACTACGTTCAAGCGATTCTACAGCAATGTTTTGTGAGAAAGCTATCGAGTTGATTCGGGAGCTTCACCGTGCTTCAGACGGGCAGCTGCCCGCGTTTAACGTGAGTAGCAAGTTATGAGTGTGCATACAGGTGTTCTGATATTATACAGGTAATGTTGTCCCCTTGTTAATACATTGTGGGCCATTGACGTTTGTTCTGTTATTGGTTTCTGTTTATGCTTCATAAATCCTTTGGAAAAGCTTGCTGGGCAGTCTCCTGGCCTGTCATCTGAGCGCATTACAGTTGTCAGATCTATGCGAGTGATCCATAATTTCCCTTTTTCTGTTGATATTAGTTTGTGGTTTTTATATACATTAGTTTGTAGTGTACTGGAAATACTGCATCAGTCCCGTGATATTTAGGCCTTTAACCCCTTCGCCACTGAAGCATTTCACAACTTGTTTGAAATCTGTTTCTGTCTCTCTTCTGGAAATGTTTGTGGTTAGACAACATACTCCCCCCTACATAAGCTATCTTTACATTATTTAGACAGAGCATGCGATTTTAAGAGTTTTAAGTTGTATTATCATATTTAAGTATTTGTGTGTCCTTTGTTGAAAAGCATACCTAGGTAGTCTCAGGACCAATAAAGCACAATTGGTAGCTGATTGGTGACTACACACACACCTCTTGTTGTTGGCTCACCAGAGGTGTTCCGCTTGGTCCCAGTAGTGAACATTGCTTTTTTTTAAAAAAAATTTTTTTTTTTTTATTAAGGTGATCAATTCTAGACACAAATACAGGCCTGTAAAGTGTCCATAAATATCAGGAAACAAAAACAGAAACCTAAACAAACATCCCAACCTGCAAAAACTCATTTCAGGGAGGTGACTTCTCCCGCTACTGCGCCGCCACCCCCCCTTCCCGGTTATATATTGGACACCTTGAAACCCTAAATAAGATAGACTTATCATTAAAGTAGCTTCCCACTAAAGTCACATTTAAAAAAAAAAAAAAAAAGTAGCTTTATTGCACAACCACATACAACAAACCTATTTTCCAGTGATCGTACGCTTGTTGAATGGTCAAATATATTTTAGAATATGAAGTTTAATTACATGCAGTAAATAAGGTAGTATTTGTGTTTTATTTTATTAAAATCAGTGGGGGCTTTTTGGTTACTGATGCATGCTTTGAAGGGTCTATAACGTCCCAGCAACTAAATGCATTCCTTAAAGGGACAGTCTACACCAGAATTTTTATTGTTTTAAAAGATAGATAATCCCTTTATTACCCATTTCCCAGTTTTGCATAACCAAGACAGTTATAATATACTTTTAACCTCTGTGATTATCTTGTATCTAAGCCTCTGCAAACTGCCCCTTTTTTCAGTTCTTTTGACAGACTTGCAGTCTAGCCAATCAGTGCCTGCTCCTAATAACTTCTCGTGCACGAGCACAGTGTTATCTATATGAAATACGTGAACTAACACCCTCTAGTGGTGAAAAACTGTTAAAATGCAATCTGAAAGAGGTGGGCTTCAAGGTCTAAGAAATTAGCATATGAACCACCTAGGTTAAGCTTTCAACTAAGAATACCAAGAGAACAAAGCAAAATTGGTGATAAAATTAAATTGGAAAATTGTTTAAAATTACATGCTCTATCTGAATCATGAAAGTTTATATTGGCCTAGACTGTCCCTAAACACTTTTCCGGATTTGGGCCACATTTGATAATAGTATTTGGAGTTTCAGGGAGATTGCACTCCATATGCTGGCAACAGGGAGACGCTATTACATTCAGGGAGACTCCCTGAACTTCAGGGAGAGTTGGGATGTCTGCCTAAAACATTAATATATATCTCAGTAGAGAAGTTATAGCTGTGACAAATGTTTCCTCTAGAACAGAGCGGGATATTTCAGCTTCATTACATCCGTTTGTAACAAATTTCAAAATACATAAATCATTTAAAACTACCAGTCGTGAAATATACCGCCCCTTAATATGGGCAACACTAAGATTTACAGAATCTTTAAATGTCATGACCTTATTTAAAGAAAATCAACATAAAAAAAAAAAATACATATAGCTAACTATTTTCAGGTAGTCAAAGTTGGCTCACAGTTTATAAATTAAATCCGGGTGTGGGGGAGGGGGGATAAAAAAAATCGAAGTAAAATAACCAATAGAGCAATGTAACGTTTAACAATAAATTCCTAGATTTTGAAGAGGAGTCATAAGTTGTTTTTGAGAGTTGCTCTCATATAGTTTGAAAAATGCCTGCCATTTTTTACAAAATTTGTTTTTACGAGATAATGTATCATTAGAGCTATCTAGTTGTTCGATTATCAATTGGGTTTGCTTTAGAAATGTTAGATTGTTAATGGTTGGTTCTTTTTTACTCTTCCAATTCCTAAGCATAAGAGACCTCCCCCTTAAAATAATTGTATTAATAAACTCGGCATTGTTTTGCTTGTTCCCCCTATCCAAAAGAAAAAAAAGTGTTATATCGAAAGTGAAGTTAGATCTTAGCAGTTTCCTTAGCCAAAATTGAATACGTTGCCAGAACTTTTGTATTTTTGGGCATCTTCAAAACATATGGACCAAATCAGCTTTGGGCAAACTACATCGGGACAGTTAGCGATTTGGGGTACCAGTTATTTAATCTAGCAGGGGATATATATACCTTGTTGATTAGTTTAAAGTGCGACTCCTGCCATGTTGCAGATAATGTGGCATTATTAACATTCACTATACTTTGTTTTTCTCAGTATATTTATGAAAATCTTAGTAGTGCTATCCAAATAATATATCAGTTTATGGCAGGGTTATAAACACAATCTTATAATAATTTTCCTTAAAAATAGAAACCCTAATCAACCATGCATCTACTAGACCATACAATTAATATAAATACCTGAACTCTTTTATTTAGTTAATATCCATGAACATTTTTGAAATATATTTGCAATAAAAGAAATATGAAATATTATATGCGCTTGGAAACTATTTAAATATGCTATGCAAAATTCATACACGCTTATATTAAAAACCAGCCTTATTTACAAATCTTTTAGCATCCAAGCAATACAATTTTAAACTGTGCTCTTTAGCAATAGGATAATATATATATTCTGCTATTTAGTGCTAAAAATAAATACACAGAGCGCCTCCTAAAAGGCTAAGACACTAGTAGTGACAAGATTATTTAAATAAAAAATATATTGAAATTCTATAGGGGTATATAAAATATTTTATAAGCTACTTATAGCTAAAATATACAAACAAGATACAAAAGTGGATCCACTTAAAATTAACAATAAAATATGCATATATCTATATAAAAAACAATACAATTGTGGTTAAAAACCACAACAATATACAATCTTAATCACAAAATAAAGTACAATAAAACAGCTGTTGATGGTTGGATAAAAAATATAAATATATAAAAACATCAATTTACT
The DNA here is from genome assembly GCF_027579735.1 of Bombina bombina. NCBI lineage: Eukaryota > Metazoa > Chordata > Amphibia > Anura > Bombinatoridae > Bombina > Bombina bombina. The sequence goes on along the minus strand of NC_069502.1, from coordinate 954,823,704 downwards.
GAGTAGGTGTCCATAAATATGTAGGTCCCAAACTTTAAATTCTTTCCAGAGAGTGAATGTCCAATATGAAGATTCTATTTTAAAACAGTTATCCTTATATATCCCTCGATAAACGGTGAATTGATGAAGTGTGTAAAAAAGAAAAACGTAGTGGTTTTCAAATCAAATTTCAAAAATTATTGTGAATATCCAAAAAATCCTGAAAAGATGTGATGAAGTGGGCGTGAATAATCAAAAATGTGTGTACACAAAAATGAAAAAAGAAAAAGGAAAAAATAATCCAAATGAATATTTAGGATGTGTTAAAGTGAATAACACACTTATAAAGTGACCCTTATGTGAATACAAGATGTGAAGAGATGCTCCTAAAAAGTTATTCCTGTGTGTAAACGATGAAAAAATACAGAAATGGATCCTATGTCTCAGGGATCGATTCATTCAAAGATATACCTGTAATAAAACAAATATAACAGTGCAAAACTGCTATTCAAACTTAGTCAGTAATTGAAAAGAAGCTTACCATATATGTCAACGCGTTTCGGCCCTAAGAACTGGGCAGATAGTCTTGATAAAGGCCCAGTTCTTAGGGCCGAAACGCGTTGACATATATGGTAAGCTTCTTTTCAATTACTGACTAAGTTTGAATAGCAGTTTTGCACTATGTTATGTTTGTTTTATTACAGGTATATCTTTGAATGAATCGATCCCTGAGACATAGGATCCATTTCTGTATTTTTTCATCGTTTACACACAGGAATAACTTTTTAGGAGCATCTCTTCACATCTTGTATTCACATAAGGGTCACTTTATAAGTGTGTTATTCACTTTAACACATCCTAAATATTCATTTGGATTATTTTTTCACATTTTTTCCTTTTTTCATTTTTGTGTACACACATTTTTGATTATTCACGCCCACTTCATCACATCATCTTTTCAGGATTTTTTGGATATTCACAATAATTTTTTAAATTTGATTTGAAAACCACTACGTTTTTCTTTTTTACACACTTCATCAATTCACCGTTTATCGAGGGATATATAAGGATAACTGTTTTAAAATAGAATCTTCATATTGGACATTCACTCTCTGGAAAGAATTTAAAGTTTGGGACCTACATATTTATGGACACCTACTCAGTAAATTGATGTTTTTATATATTTATATTTTTTATCCAACCATCAACAGCTGTTTTATTGTAATTTATTTTGTGATTAAGATTGTATATTGTTGTGGTTTTTAACCACAATTGTATTGTTTTTTATATAGATATATGCATATTTTATTGTTAATTTTAAGTGGATCCACTTTTGTATCTTGTTTGTATATTTTAGCTATACGTAGCTTATAAAATATTTTATATACCCCTATAGAATTTCAATATATTTTTTATTTAAATAATCTTGTCACTACTAGTGTCTTAGCCTTTTAGGAGGCGCTCTGTGTATTTATTTTTAGCACTACATTCACCTTTTTGGGGGCGCTGGTACCCACAATACTAGGAGCTACAGACACAAGGTTGAGCGCTGTCAGATTTTAACAGATATATTCTGCTATTTAACTGCAATTTATCCTAATACAAAATTAACTGACAATATCAGAACTTGCATAGATGAGTTACTTAGCCAATCAGACACAGATTTAAACAATATATATAGGCTGTGAAATGCTAACTTGAAAAACACACTGCTTCTTTAAATCTAAATACAAATTGACTATGCATATAACTTATCTTACAAAACCCAGAAAACTGTATCTTTAAACTGCAGTGACTTTAAAATATCACATGTAATTAGCAGCCCTTTTCTTATACTCTATATATACGTTACCAAAATGATATCCAGCTTCAAGATTTTTCACACCTCATATAAAATAAGTGTAATTGCAATGGAACAGGAGAAGTATGGCCCACTTTGTTTTTATAGTTTGACTGTGTCCCACGCAAAACAGTTTCAGTCAGTTACAAAACTCAGCCGCCAGTCTCCTCCACCTTTTCCTGCATAGCACTATATAGTGTAATCATTGGTGTGAAAAATGGGTGGCCCTTTCGAAACCTTGTCCCTGCTATTGGATAATCTGAATATCCCATTTCCAACAGCCAAAAAGCTTTCTGGCTGTAGTTCTCTCATGGCAACACCGGGTGGCATCACAAACGGACACAGCAACATTTGAAACAACTTAAATCAGTATTTCTATGAAATGGTTACTCATTTTATCATAATTTACTGCAACAACTATTTTGATATGAAACATCACATATATCTAACATATTAAAATAATTTATATTTCATTTAGCCTAACAGGAAATTTATATCTCAGTCATATCACATCAAAGTAACTTCCATATCTTCATCTCACTATATTTTAAAAGATGTATTTAAAACTTTATAAACATTTATTGCACATTTATATATGACTTATTTCATTTCATGCAGGCATTCCATCTCTTTCTAAGTGCATAGATTGATGCTCATGACCAATGGTTGTCTGCAATAAAAAAGGAAATAATTATTAGAAATGATCCAAGCATTCATATGTCTATGGTCCACCTGAAATAAGATATTATTAATCATTTACTTTTAGGTCCACAAATATTTATTTATATTCTTAAAAACACAGAGGCTAAGTGAGATCTTTTATGTTTTCAAAACATATATAATTTCTATGTATATCGAATTTATTTCCTATATATTTTATTTGAAATCTAACTGCAGTTGCTTTGAAATCATAATGTAAGCCATGTGTCTTCTCTATGTTATTCTAACCCCAGACACAATGTCTGTGTCACGTGTATTCTGGTGTTATCAGCTACACAGCCTGAGTCACTCAAACAAATCTGTGCTAATTATCAGTCCCTTGAAGAATGTTTGCATCTCTCACATCTTTTCAGACGGATCGGCATTTTGCTTGGAGGAAATACATATATGGGCCTGTATCCTGTTCTCTTTCAAAATTACTTCCCCCAACATTCCTCTAAGTGACTGTATTAAATTGGGCAGGCTAAATGTTCCATTGTCCCCCCCTGTGTGTTTAGCATAATTGACATAATGAGTGTGGGAGATCTCTTAGAAATAATCCTTTGTTTTACAGACCATGTGCACATCCACAGATTTATTAAATAAAGATAAATATACTTCTATATATTATTTAATAATATTTCAAATACCTTGACAGTTTCAACATGTCCTTATCTATTGTCGGAACTCAGATTGCCATCTTAAACATAAATTGAGAACATTAAGCTCTCCAGTTTTGGCGAGTAATATATTTTACCAATAGTTAATAGAGTGCTTTCCCATTTTAAAGAGACAAGCCCATTCTTATACCTGGATGCGACCAAACCTTGTTGAAAATAATCTTTAGTGATTTCAAAAAACCAATGACTCACTTGTAAATAGGCATAGAAATCTGCGTTCCTGATACCATAACAGTCTTTTAAAGTATCAAAAGTAAATAATCTGGGTGAATCATTTTCATTAAATTGCCATAAGTATACCAGCCCTTCATTAGCCCATCTGGAAAACAGTTTAAGACCCCCAATAAATCGGGGGCTACCAACAACTGGCAGTAGATCAGAAATATAGGGGTTAATTTTTAAGATAGACCTAATTAGCTGCCAAGCTTTAATAGTATGGTATATAGTATACCTTTTCTTGATTTTGTTGGGAATAAACTTATTGGGACAATGTAGTAGGGCAGGTAAGGAGAAGGGATAAACCAATTTTTGTTCAACTTCCAAATATGCAATGTAGTCCCCTCCAATAAGCCAATCCATTGCTACTTTAGCTAAGCAAACACTATTATAGATGGGTAATACAGGCAGCGCTAGTCCCCCCCAAACTGTCTGAGTTGGGCTAGTTTTTCCAAAGCAACACGTCTTCTGCCAGTCCCTCAAAGAAATATTCTAAAAGAATTATCAAGATTAGTTAGGAGAATAGGAATATTCGGCATTAGGTATAAAAGCTTAGGTAAGACAATCATTGTGATTAAATTAATTTTTTGCAGTAATTGATAGGGGTAGATTAGCCCAATCTGTTAAATCTTGCTTTATTTTCACCAATAAGGGGGGGATAATTTACTTTGTACCAACTTGCAGGGTTTATACCAATTTTTATCCCAAGATACGTAATATATTCTACAGCACTTTTAAAAGGGAGAGGAGTACTATCATGTATTGATCTCTTAATCCATTGTATTTCTGATTTAGAGCCATTGACCCGGAAAAGGAGCCACATTCTGAAACTAAGTTTAAAATCAGGAGAATTTCTATTTGCGTGTTAAGAAATTAAAGCCGATCATCTGCGTATAACCGCAACTTAAGTCATTTACTTCCAAACGGTATCCCGTTTTGTTCCCTCCTAAGAGCTATAGCCAGATTGAAGAGTAGCGGGGAGATCGGGCAACCCTGACGCATCCCCTTGGCCATGGGAAAATAATCTGTGAGAGATCAATTTATAAATATTTCAGAGGAAACTTTTGCATATATAGACCTAATGCAGTTTAAAAATTGATCTGTAGGGGGCGGAGCTAACTAGCTTTCAGAGCAGACATGTTTGATCATAGCTCCTGCCATAATTGTACATAAGAGCTAAAAACCAATATTATTGCATACAAAATTATCCCAGACCACCCTTGCAGCTGAGAGACCAGTCAGGCTATCATTGGTGAGCCCGCAGAGTGCAAGATTTATGGGAAACCGGGGGGTTCCGGTAACACTCCAGCATTAGGCCTTCAGGTCGGGATCGTCAGAGCGGACGTGACTCCTTACCGCAATTGACCCCTCATCAGCCCAGAGACACAAGGGCCATAAAGACCATCAACAGCTAAGAAACTGACACCGGATCTGCTGCCTGAGACGCTAGCCCCTACGCAGCATTACGCAGTGTTGCCACCTGCATCGTTCAGAGCCATTTCATTTTCAGGATGGAGGATTTATATAACGCAGTACAAGCCTTGTTTGAGGAGTTTGAGACTATAATGCTGACCAGATTTGATCGTCTTTTAATGAAAATGCAGTCTGTTGATGTTCAAGACCATACTGCTATGGCAGCAACAGCAGGGGAGGTGGGCCCTGTCAGACAACAAGAGAATATGCTGTGTTTTACCAGTCACTCACCAAAAGTGAGTAAAGATGTTGACCCTCTTGGGGACAAGCAGATTTGACCACTCTCAGTTTATTCTCCATTCTGAAACAATAGTGGGAACTATTTCTGTGCTTGAAGCAGCGAAACTTATGGAATCCATTGACAAATGTAGGGACACGCACCCTAACCTATTCTTGCTGCCCAGTGAGAACAGATTTAACCGTCCCATGCTAATTTGTGCTGAGAAACCCTTTCATTTAGCCCTGGTCACTGCATGGGGGGGTTGTGGCCGGTGCAGAAAGAGGGGGTGGAGCTCTGCTTCCCGAGTGAGGAGAGACTGATGAACATGCCCACGGCTAGGTCTCCTGGGCGTAAGTCATCTATTGAGGGCAGAGTTACCCGCCCCATGACTGCTGGGTTCCCTGGTTTTGAGGCTTGCACAGTGGAGTCAGAGAGGCCACAACATACTGGGGGTTTGCAGGAGAGAAGCATTTGGCGCTGCCCTGCGCCGGGATTCAGCGCAGGTCAGCCATTTTGGGTCTTGTACGGGCTCTTCCATAGGATAATAGCTGCAATTGAAAGTGCCTTAACAGGCTGTGTGGAGTCTGGTCGTGCAGCTTTTACACTAGCTCGCAGGATTGGAGTGGTCTGAAAAGAGACAATGGATGTGGATTTGAGTTTACAGGACATTAAGACTCTGCTGATGTTGATGTCCGGTGATTTTAATCTTACAACTTACTAGAGTCAAGTTACGTTATATAATGGTTTTTATGAAGCCCTTGGGCTGATTTAGTCTTTCAACCTCAGTACTGGATAACATGACAAGAAAACACCCTATATTAAGATAGCTGAATCTAAGGGGAAAATGGTAAGAACAGGAGAAGAGGGAATTTTCATAAATGACAATGAGACTGAAAAAGCTATTATCATATAGCACTAGAACTGGATGTTAAGTTTTCCCTATGTTCCTATGTATGCATATGGTGCATGGTATCCGCATAGCTAGCATTTGCAAGCTTTCCTAGATACATGGATTACATTTATAAATACTATATGTATGGCACTGTACTAATAATTGCTAAGTATGTCATAGGCCTATCTCTTGTGAGCTTCTTGTTCCTTTGTAGCATACCAGCTAACAACTTATTTAATGTCACATTACAACTACCTATGTTTACCCTTTATTGAGTACTAGCCAGCATTCCAATAAGTGTTTAGCTCTTATCATACAGCTAAAATCTATTACTTTAAAGGGACACTCATGTTAAATTAAATTTTCATGATTCAGATACAGGATGTAATTTTAAACAACTTTCCAATTTACTTCCATTAAAAAAAATGTGCAGAGTCTTTTATATTTACATTTTTTTAGTCACCAGCTCCTACTGAGCATGTGCAAGAATTCAGACTATACGTATATGCATTTGTGATTGGCTGATTGCTATCACATGGTACAAGGGGAGTGGAAATATACATAACTTTGAAATTTGTTATAAAAAAATCTACTACTCATTTGAAGTTCAGACTAAGTGCTATTGCATTGTATTGTTATCTTGCATTTGTTGATTATGCAAAACTAATGTGTTGACTGGTCCTTTAAAAGAGTTTGAGCAGGTGCTAACTACATTTTCACACCGATATCTCACACACACCTTTTCCCTACCAGCATGTTTAGGTCAATTCCATGATTTCTCATATTCTGCCTTGAGCATTGCTATGCGGCCCAGATTACTGGGACAATTTATATAAGGAGGTAATCTACTAGTGAGCAAGTTTAGACTTTTCTGCCACTTGTGATATTTTGGCTTCGAGACTGGCCCCAGGGCCCTTTTTTATTTATGCAGGTAGACTCCTAATAGTCTGCAGCCCATGTTTATGGTTTACATGTGCTTTTAATTGAGCAGCCATGTGGCCCTGCATCTGTGTGGGATACCACCTAGCTTTATATATTGTATAAATCGCTATTTATAATTTTTTGCACTCTTACAGAATCCTTTCCTACTACGTGTGATTCACAGCAAACAAATTACACAGCTTTCTAACACTTCCTGACATATTTATTTTGCAATGAGCTAGTTTACTTGACAATATTATAATCCCCTCTGGATATCTACTTGAAAAAAAAAGAGGCACTTATTTCATTTACATGCTATACCTATGAAGAGAGGCTATATAAAATATATAGCTGGGCATATGTACATTGCCAGAGGAGGGAGACACCCCCCCCCCATCCCTTTTGTGCGGTAAGGGATGAATAGCTTATCCTCCGCATTATTTTTTGGGCAGAGTCCCGCAGTCTCTGCCCAGTTCGTAGAGCCTATGTTTAAGTTTGTCCTCATATCAATGTAAAAAGGCTCTCCAGGCCCCAACATGGAATCCTGCAATTTCATTATGCTTGTCAGGCTATAAGAAGATAGCTCAGACCTCACAGTTTTACTATTGTCCTTAAAGTTTATTTTTCCTGTTAAAATTGTCTGGACATTATACATTTACTAGTTTTTGTCTGATGTTAACTGATGCTAATTGTAAGTAATCTATGTGTCTTCCTTGAACCTCAAAGTATGATCCCACCATTTGGATCTGGCTGTCATAGATAACAGTGAAACCCTAATAAACAAAATGAGCACAAAAATCTGTCCTATAAGACTGGCATGTATAGTTGCATTATGGTGCGATCTTTACTTTATTGTCAACTTATGTGAAACCTTCTGTATTTTTCTTTATCTTGTCTGTAACAGTATGTCTTTGCTTCCTCAATAAAAAGATAATAAAAATAAAAAAAAAAAATTGATCTGTAAACCCATATTGACTCATAGCAAAGAATAGTTGATCCCATGTAATTGAGTCAAATGCTTTTTGAGCGTCAACAGAGAGAATAGCAAGGTCATTCATAATTTTAGTCTTATTCCATTTGTTAAAATTTGAGTGAGAGCCTTGTCCATTTTTTTTGAAATATTGTATTTTACACTGTATTTTTCTCATGTAATGTAACCTTTTCCTGAATAAAGAGTTAATAAATAAAACATTTGAGTCTAATAAGAGAATTTTACGGATATTGGCAGAGGGGTTTCTGTGTGCCATAAAGCTAACTTGGTCCAGATGTATTAGTCAATAGTCCTTTTGAGTCTGTGTGTGTCAGTTTTTTTTTCCCCCTGTTTTGTTTGCCATGTGCTGCTGGCAGCCATTTTACTCACCTCTCTTGCTGACTCTGGTGCATACTGTGTGATGCTGCTCAATTCCTGCACTTCCTTTTATGGCCAGACTGGTGTACATCATCCGTGTGAGACAGGATGCAGTCTCAGAATTGTGATGTCATCACTTATTATTTAAAGGGCCTCTGTTCAGTATGCTTTGCCCTTGCGTTGTCTCAGACCTGTTTGTGAGAGCTCCTGTGTATTACCTGGCTGTCTGACATCCCTCCTGGTTCCTGATCCCTGGCTTGTTCCTGACTCTGCTGTTCTCATTGTTCCTGATTCCGGCTCGTCTGACTACTCGCTTTGGCTCCTTACTCGGCTCGTCTGACTACCAGCTCTGGTTTTGATTCATGGCTTGTTATTTGACTTGTGGACATTTTTTTATTATTTTTTGCTATTAATAAAGGTGATTATTTTTGCACTTCTCGTCTCAGTCTGATTCCTGGCAACAAAGGAAATTGGACAATATGAATCCTTTAGCTCTGGGTGTTTGCCTTTTTAGGTATTAGCGTAATCATAGAGGCAGAGAAATAAGGGGATGGGATCTTTCCATCGGAGAAGTAGTCATTAAAGAGATTCAACAGGGTTGAAGTTATTTCAGTTTTTAAGATATTGTATAACTCGCCAGGCAGTAGATCAGGGCCCGGGGCTTTATCTAGTGTTTAGTCTATTGCCTGGTGAATTTCTTGTTCTAAGTTTTTAATATATCTAGAGCTTCAGAGGTCAAGGTAGGCAGAGAGATTCTCTGCCAGAACTTATGTTTATTATTAGAGTTTATTTCTGAGGCAGAATACAGTTGTTTAAAGTAATTTAAAAAAAATCCATATTGATTTAGTATTGGTTATTCTAACTCCATCCTTGTTGATCGCTTTAATGTGCTTGTAGGAGTCCTGTAGTTTAACACATTTAGCTAGGAATTTCACAATCTTGTTACCGTACCTAGAATTTAGCTCTAAGCTCCTGAATTGAGTATTTCTGTGTATTGATGATTTCCCATTCCTGCTTAGCGTTGATATACTGGTTCCAATTTAGCTGGTTGGGAGAGGTTAAGTAGGTATTTATTTTTATGATAATTCGAAAGTTCGACTTCCTTAGTATATCATCTTTTCCTCAGTCTAACAGTATAGTTTTTAATTTCCCCTCTGACGGCTTTTGCTATTTCCCAAAACTATTTTTTTTGGCTTTATTAACTATTCTGTGTAGTATATTCATACAATTTACCAATAAGCCAGTTCTTGAAGTCAACATTGTTATATAGGAAGCGGGGAAAACTATAACTCCTAGAGGGCTCATATTTCATATCACCCCACGTTAGATCTAGTGATATAGGTGCATGATCTGATATGGTGAAATCCCCGATCTGCACTTTAGGATTAAGTCCAAAAACTTTATCTGAAGTAAAAAAAAAAAAAAAATCCATACGAGAAAGATTTATGTTTAGATTTGCATGAAAAAGCACGACTATTCAGATTATGGAATCGCCATATTTCTTGATTTTGAGTGTACTACAGAAAATATTTAAAGGTCTAGCAGTTTTTTTTTCCTTTTCCCTATGACTATCCATTGATTTTAATATGGCGTTTAATAATAGACAGATTTCAGTCACCCGTGACAATTTAAGAGTTTGCGCATTCAAACAATTTATTTTTAAGTTGTCCCCAAAAGCTCTCATCTTTATTATTGGGTCTATATACATTGCAAAAAGTAATTGAGCTTTTTTCGAAGTTTATTTTTAAAATAATAAATTGTTCATTGGGGTGTAATTCCTGATACATAATTTGGTACTCTAATCCCTGCTTAAACAAAAACGCTACTCCGCATTTACGTGAGAAACAAGGAGTAGCAATGACTTCTCCTACCCAATTTGTTCTAAGTTTATTCTCAACTTCTGAAAGGTGGGTCTCTTGCAAAAATGCTATATCTGCTTGACTTTTTTTTAAGCTGACATAGGATCTGTTTCCTTTTCATCGGATTCGTAATACTCCATACGTTCCAGGAAATAATATTTTGCTCGGTCATTTCATTTTCTTAACCCAATATGTATGCAAAAAGAAACTGAGGGGAAAAAAAAGGGAGGTGGGAAGGGGAGAAAAACCCCTAGCCTAACGCCCCTGATAACAGAAACAAAAAAGAAAAAAAATATAAAGACGGTTGAAATCAGTCATATTAAACATTATATAGGTATACATAGATCAATCTGAATATAGGAATTTACAAAAGAAGAAAAATAAAATCAGCTATCATCAGACTTATATTTATCATTTAATTTCATTGTGTTTTGAGGGGTTCCTAGGGTGATTATTTCATTTTCAAGATAAACTTTAATTTAAGCCAGGTAGATCAGTCTTACAGAGAGTCCTAAATTAATCGGTATAGCACAGTAAGGGTCCATTTCTTTATGCTTTGCCGCTGTCTGCGCTGAGAAATCCTGGAACAGAAGTATTTTATTGTGATCCACTTCTACATTTTGCATTTTTCTATATGCTCTCAGGATTTTAATTTTATCCTGGAAGTTTAAGTATTTAATCATAATATGTCTCTTTTGGAGACTATTCTCTGGTATATTTTTCAGGCTACCAATCCTGTGAGCTGTTTCCACACAAATTGTATGTTCATGTAGATTAATACCAAGTAATTGGGGCAAAACTATGGAGGCAAAATATATCAGATCTTGTTAAGCAGTGCTCTCTGGAAGACCAGACTCTCTTTAGATTGTTCTGGCGTGACCTGTCTTCTAAGTCCTCAAGTTAATTACTGAGCTCGAATATTTTACTGGTGTGCTTTTGTATAAGTTGGTCTTGCTTAATAGAGGCGTCCTCAATATCTGAAATTCTAGTCTCTACCTTCGATAACCTAGAAGTAAAATGTTTCATCTCAACAGATATAGAAGACGGCTCGTTTTGGATTTGATCAAATTGATGGAGCAGTACCAGCGCCACTTGCTTTGAAATCTCGGCTATGTCAGACTTACTAATATTGATATTATTACCCTCCATCTTAGCATCAGAGCTAGATTCAACACTATTCCTGGCTTTCCTATCCTTGCTTTTGGCTGGTATTGCTGGTGCTTTGGGTGACTAATATCTTTCCATATGTGAATTAAAGTAAGGTGTCTAAATTTGTCACATAGTATCATGAAAAGTAAGAGGGAATAATTACGTTCCTAAAGTGTGGGGAGTGCGGAAAAAGTAGAAAAGAAAAAGGGAAAAAAAGTGTAGGAGAAAAGCCCTACAAGGAAGGCAATCCAGTACAGGCTAAATTCAAACACAGATCAGGAGAGGCATAAACACAGCATTAAATGAGAATAAATATACAGGTGGCCCTCGGTTTACGCCGGTTCAATTTGCGCTGTTTCAGAATAGCAACCTGTTTTTTTCAGTCATGTGACTGCTATTGAAAAGCAGTGCACTAATTAAAATAGCCAGTAGGTGGAGCTATCCGCTTGTGTTGCAGCAAAGTAATGCAACTTAGCAGACTGAAATTAATCTGTGTACACCGAACAGACCTTGGCTATCGAGCAGCTTTCAAACAACAAGATCTAGCAGCCACTTCCCTATTATCTTTCTAACCAGCTGCTTGAGGTGAGGGTGCCTAACTGCCTATTAATCACTCCAGATTGAAATGCATAGAATAGGTCCCAATATTATCTAACATTCTAACAATGCAGAGAACTGTTTGCAGAAAAATGCAAGTACAAAAAGGGTTTTGTTTATTAAACTTAGTTTGATGATAGTCTGTTGTGTGATTATTAGCAAATGTTTTTGTTCACTAAACTTAGTTTGATACAGTCTGTTGTGTGATTATTTAATTATGTTTATAATGCTGTTTAGCATTTAAAGTCTTCATTTCAAAGCTTTAAAAATAATGTATTGGGTATTACTTATGACAATTTTGAGAGGGGCCTGGAATCTAACTCCCTCACTTCCCATTGACTTACATTATAAACTAAGTTTCAATTTACAATCATTACTTCTGGAACCTAACCCCGGCGTAAACTGAGGGCTACATGTATGTATGTATGTATGCATTCATTCTAACCAAGTTCAACTCTATATTCTAACTCACAGAATAACCTAGACTTGTATAGAGTTATACTGTATAATACTCCTAATAGACGGAACTTTCAAATAGACCTTTTCTGTTAACAAATTGTTAAAGTATTTGTAATATATTTAGCCAAAATAATTTTAGAACTGATATATCGCCTACTATTGTATATTTATTTAGTTCAGCAGAAAAGTGATTTATATATTTAGCCTTTTCAGAAGAAACAAAGTATCAGAGCAAACTCAGAGATATTGGCTATCTGCTGTTCAGGGGCTCCATTTACCTGTGAACAGAATGCTTAATAATCACTTATTCCATATAGCCGATGGATAATTGTAGAGTTGCAGACCGTATCTGTTGGCTAGTATACCCAAGGCAATAAGCAGATCCTTATTTTTAACATATCATTAAGGTTATGCTTTCCTTTTTTTAAAAAATGTGAGTCCTGCTTATATTTAGTTAACTCTGATTAACAGACAGGGTCTTAGTAACGTAACCAATGGTTAGCAGGCTTAAGGCTAAATATTATTCTCTTTTAGCGACACTAAGTGTGAGCCAAAGTCCTTCTGATTGAAATTACAGGTTCTGGTAACCAAACACCAAATTGGGAGTAACCACTTTTACCCCTTTAGTAAGACAGTATCAGTCCCAGTACTTCACGTGTGTGTGTACATACACATATACATACACATATCATCATCTCTGGTTACAGCCCTTTGCAGTATAACACTCCCCCTTCTTTCCTCTTGCATTGGTTTAAATTTCTTTCTTATGACACGGTGAGTCCATGGATCATCATCAATTACTGTTGGGAATATCACTCCTGGCCAGCAGGAGGAGGCAAAGAGCACCCCAGCAAAGCTGTCAAGTATCACTTCCCTTCCCACAAACCCCAGTCATTCTCTTTGCCTGCGGTGCAAGGAGGAGGGGAAGTTTTCGGTGTCTGATACTTTATTATTTTAAAGCAGAGTAGATTTGCTCTGATCTTTTCTTGGGTCTAGCTGTATCCCACGTCAGTCTCTTCAGTACGGCAGTGGTGGCCTTTAAGCAATTAGGAACTTGTGGGGTACAATCCCCTCTGCACTTTCTCAAACAGTTTTGCTGCCCTAATTAGAAAACCTGAGTAAGCTTACTTGGTTCTTTCCTTTTTTCCACAGGTCCATGTGAGGGATGGAAAAACAACCGGATTGTTTTCTGTAAGACTATTCTCCGCAGTTAGCAGGACAGGTTGGCACCTCAGAAAGCTGAGTTGTAGAGGGTTGCCTGGGGTAGTAACATCTCTGCTCCGTTTTAGTTTTTAACAATTTAAAGGAGCAGTATAATTTTTTTTTTCTTTCTGGTATTAATTTAAAGTGACAAAAACTGTTTTTTTATTTTTGTCTTTATTAATCTTCTTGTGGAACAATAATGGATCAACAAGCTTTGCAATATGTGACATGTAGTGTATGCTTTGACTCCCAGGTAGTACCCCCAGTACCTTTTTGCTCCTCATGTATTGAGAGAACCTTGTGTTACAGGGAGATACTTTTTTATCATGAGCCATCATTGGCTAAGGTGTATGCTGTTTAGATGTCAAATAGATGTCAGATATGCCGCAGCTTTCTCCTCAAGCATCCCAATCTTTTTTTCTACACATGCAGTGCCCTGCGGTTCCTCACACTCTCTGGTAGGAGTTTCTTTGCAAGACATAGCTGCCCTGGTATCTGAAGCGCTGTCTGCTTTTCCCATGCTGCAGGGAAAGCGCAAGAGGAAGTTTAAAGAGTCAGTGAGTAAGGTTTCTGATCCAGTGGTGGCTACTCCAGGGTGCTCCCTCAGAAGTCCTAAGAGTAAGACACTTCGGTAGCGTCTGAGGGTAAAATCTCAGACTCTGACAGTGTAATTCCTTCTTCTGATGATAAAGTGGTATCCTTCAGGTTTAAGCTGGAACGCCTCCGTCACTTAAGGAGGGTTTTTCTACCTTGGACGTCTCCAATGCTACCGTCGTGGTCAGCCTTAAGAAGTCTAGTAAACTGAACATGTACTTTGATGTTCCCTCCATGGTGGAGGTATTCCCTGTACCAGACTGTGCTACAGAGATTATTGCACGGGAGTGGGAGAGGCCTAGAATTCCTTTTTCTCTATCTCCAATTTTCAAGAAAATGTTTCCAATAACTGACTCCATTAAAGAGTCGTGGCAAACGGTTCCTAAGGTGGAAGGGGCGATCTCCACTTTGGCTAAGAGGACCACTATTCCCATAGAGCAGGGATTTGTAACCTTTTTTTTTTTTGCCGTGGCACACATTTTACATTAAAAAAATCCTGTGGCACACCACCATCCCAAAATTTTAAAAAAATCACACATTGTAGCCTAATACAGCATATATATACATATACACATACACACAAACACACACATACTGTATGTATTGTGCTGTTATGCCATGCCTCCTACAAACTACCCCTGCACTGGGAGTAAAAAACAAGCAAAGTTTAAAAAATAAGTCACACTGTTGTCAGTCTGCCGTGGCACACCTGAGGATCTCTCACGGCACACTAGTGTGCCACGGCACACTGGTTGAAAAACACTGCCATAGAGGATAGTTGCTCTTTTAAGTATCCAATGGATAAGAAGTTGGAGGCATTGCTAAAGAAAATGTATGTTTACCAGGGGCTCCAATGGCAGCCTGCTGTGTGTATTGCCACTGTCACCAGCGCGGCAGCCTACTGGTTTGATGCGTTGTCTGATTCTATTCAGACAGATACTCCTCTTGAGGAGATCCAGGACAGGATTAAGGCTCTTAAGTTAGCCAATTCCTTTATCACGTATGCTTCTTTACAAGACATTAAGTTGGGAGCAAAAATGTCTGGTTTTGTGGTACAAGCTCGCAGAGCCTTATGGTTGAAGTCCTGGTCTGCAGATGTTTCATCGAAGTCCAAGCTCTTGGCGATCCCTTACAAGGGGAAGACCTTGTTTGGGCCTGGCTTGGCTTAAAGGGACACTGAACCCAAAAAATGTATTTCGTGATTCAGATAGAGCATGCAATTGTAAGCAACTTTCTAATTAACTCCTATTAATTTTTCGTCATCTTTATTTGAAAAAGAAGGTATCTAAGCTTTTTTGGGGTTCAGGACTCTGGACAGCACGTTTTTATTGGTGGATGAATTTATCCACCAATCAGGAAGGACAACCCAGGTTGTTCACCAAAAATGGTCCGGCATCTAAACTTAGATTCTTGCATTTCAAATAAAGATACCAAGAGAATAAAGAAAATTTGATAATAGGAGTACATTAGAAAGTTGCTTAAAATGTCATGCTCTATCTGGATCAGGAAAGAAAAAATTTGGGTTCAGTGTCCCTTTAAATAATTTCTGATATTACAGGAGGAAAGGGATCTTTTCTCCCTCAGGTTAAGAATAAGCAGAAAGGACGTCAGAGTAATTTTCGTTCCTTTTGTAACTTTAGAGGTAAACCCTCCCCTCCCTCCTCCAAGCAGGAACAATCCAAGTCTTCCTGGAAGCCTGGTCAGTCTTGGAACAAGGGGAAGCAGTCTAAGAAGCCAGTAGCTGATTCCAAGTCAGCATGAAGGGTGGGCCCTCGATCCGGGAGCGGGTGCAGTAGGGGGCAATCTTTCTCAATTCACTCAAGCCTGGATACGAGATGTTCCGGATCCCTGTGCGGTGGACATTGTATCCCAGGGGTACAAAAAAGAA
This sequence comes from Bombina bombina, assembly GCF_027579735.1. Classification (NCBI taxonomy): domain Eukaryota; kingdom Metazoa; phylum Chordata; class Amphibia; order Anura; family Bombinatoridae; genus Bombina; species Bombina bombina. The sequence continues at coordinate 954,807,687 of NC_069502.1, read as the reverse complement.
TTCAAGACTTTCCCTCCCAGAGGCAGGTTTCTTCTCTCAAGATTATCTGTAGACCAGATAAAGAGAGAGCCGTTCTTAAATTGTGTCAAGGATCTTTCCGCCCTGGGAGTAATAGTTCCAGTTCCTCCACAGGAACAGGGTCTGGGATTCTACTCAAATCTGTTCGTGGTTCCCAAGAAAGAGGGAACTTTCAGACCAATTTTAGACCTGAAAACAATTTCCTCAGAGTACCGTCCTTCAAGATGGAAACAATACGTTCCATTCTTCTCTTGGTCCAAGAGGGTCAGTTCATGACAACCATAGACCTAAAGGATGCGTACCTTCATGTTCCCATTCACAAGGATCATCACAAGTTTCTGAGATTCGCATTCTTTTACAATCATTTCCAGTTTGTGGCTCTTCCATTTGGCCTGGCCACAGCCCCCAGAATTTTCTCAAAGGTTCTGGGGGCTCTTTTGGCAGTCATCAGGTCTTGGGCATTGCAGTGACGCCATATCTGGACGACATTCTGGTTTAGGCGCAGTCTTTTCAACAAGCAAACTCTCATACGGAGATCTTGTCTTTTCTTCGCTCCCACGGATGGAAGGTGAATCTGGGAAAAAGTTATCTGGTTCCAGCTACAAGGGTAGTGTTCTTGGGGACCATAATAGATTCCCTATCAATGAACATATTTCTGACAGAGGTCAGAAAATCCAAGATTTTCAACTCTTGCCTGGCCCTTCAGTCCTCTCCTCGGCCGTCAGTGGCTCAATGTAATGGTTATTGGTCTGATGGTAGCCTCCATGGACATCATACAGTTTGCTCAGTTCCATCTCAGAGTTCTGCAGTTATGTATGCTAAGACAATGGAACAGGGACTATGCGGATCTATCTCTGCGAATAGATCTGGATCAGACGACAAGAGACTCTCTTCCGTGGTGGTTGTCTTGGGAACACCTCTCTCAGGAAACTTGCTTTTGCAGACCTTCTTGGGTGATTGTGACCACGGATGCCAGTCTACTGGGTTGGGGAGCAGTCTGGCTCGTTGAAGGCTCAGGGTCTGTGGACTCGGGAGGAAACAGTTCTACCCATAAACATCCTAGGGCGATCTTCAATGCTCTACCGGCCTGGCCTCAGCTTTCGCTCGGTTTATCAGTTTCCAGTCAGACAACAAAACATTGGTGGCGTACATCAACCACCAGGGAGGAACTCAGAGTTCCTTGGCCATGACAGAGGTGGCCCGAATTATTCAGTGGGCAGAGACCCACAATTGCTGTCTGTTGGCGATCCACATTCCATGAGTGGACAATTGGGAAGCAAATTTTCTGAGCTGACAGACTTTTCATCCCAGGGAGTGGGAGCTCCATCCAGAGGTGTTCTCCAGTTTGACCCTTAAGTGGGGGCAGCCGGAGTTGGATCTCATGGCATCGCGGCAGAATGCCAAGCTTCCGAGGTACCGTTTGAGGTCAAGGGATCCTCAGGCAGCTCTGATGCCCTGAGGGTCTATTGGATTTTCAGTCTAGCATACCTGTTTCCCATGTTCGCTCTACTTCCATGAGTCATTGCTCAGATCAAGCAGGAGAAGGCGTCGGTGATTCTCAATGCACCGGCTTGGCCTTGCAGGATCTGGTATGCAGACCTAGTGGAAATGTCATCTTTTTCCACCTTGGAGACTTCCTCTGAGGAAGGACCTTCTACTTCAGGGTCCCTTCCTTCATCCAAATCTCGTTTCCCTGAAGCTGACTGCTTGGAGATTAAATGCTTAATTTTATCTAAGCGCGGGTTCTCAGAGTTGGTCATTGAGACCTTGATCCAGGCTCGTAAGCATCTGTGTCCTCTAGCTTGGGTATTGATTCCCAACAGTAATTTATGAACCATGGACTCACTGTGTTATTAGAAAACAAAATTTATGCTTACCTGATAAATGTATTTCTTGACACGGTGAGTCCACGGCCCGCCCTGTTTTTTCAGACCGTTTTTTGGTATATAAACCTCGGGCACCTCTGCACTTTATTTCCTTTCTCTCCTTTTTCCTTGGTCGAATGAATGGGGTTTGTGGGAAGGGAAGTGATGCTTGACAGCTTTGCTGTGGTGCTCTTTGCTTCCTTCTGCTGGCCAGGAGTGATATTCACAACAGTAATTGATGATGACCCGTGGACTCACTGTGTCAAGAAAGAAAGAAAAAAAAATTATCAGGTAAGCATAAATTTAGTTTATTTTTTTGTAGACTGGAATCCCAGCGCCACACTGAATTTTTTTAGGCCAGTATTGGAATGTGATCTTAGCCAATAGTAGCCTAGCTGTATTTCCACAAATAAATGCTTACAGTATATGCTCAGATTTGGGGTAAGAATATATCAATACAGGTCCACATATAATGGCATATATTATAACATAATCACAGTTCCTTCCAGCTTAATTAGATAGCTTAATTAAACAGAACCGCTTCTTCTTACCTTCACCTTGCATTGTACAGGGACTTACGGTTGATGCGTCTTGAGTTAGCTTGCTTTTTTAGAGTTCAGCTGAAGACCAGACTATTGGGGTACTCTCTCCTCACTTGCGGCATCCAACTAAATTGACCTTTGCGTCCTGGGCCGTACGATCGTGTCTGCTGTCGCCTTCTGTGTTCTTGTAGGTTACTCCCCCCCCCCCCCCCCAATGTGGTTCAAGACTGTGGACGCGGCAATCCGGCCTCTAGCCGCAGCAAGACTTCCCCACGCCTACCGATAATAGGCGTATAAGGTATCTGGGCCATAGCAAACTTTCTCGGACAAGGAAAATGGTGTGTCGGCGTGGTTATTTCAGACCAGGTCATGGGAGCATTTCAATTTTAAATTGAAGCCTTTTTTGTAAATATGCTTTTGGTAAGGTGTGTTTTTTTATTTTTATTTTTTTTTTTATTTTGCGGTATACACACATATATATACCACGAGGGTCAGTTCATCATTATTCAAGCTCAGAGGGTATTGTGTGGTCTGGTATGTGTTTAAGGAATAGAGGATCTTGTAGTCCAAGCAGTACATTTAAAATAAAGGGACATTCCGGTCAAAATTCAAATGCACATAGATAAATAACATCTTTGAATAGAAACACATTTGCAATATACATGCGTTGTCAACTAGTAAAAGTTATCACTGTTTAGTATTAACAATTTTCTCTGCCCATGCATGTGACACATAACTAGATATTCTCAGTGCACCCGCATTTTAAATACTGCACCTGCTCAGTGTCAGTGAGGCTTTAATCATGTCAGCAATGAACAAATTGAGTCATCAGATGATGCAAGTGCTGTGGGTTAAAATTCTGCATACTTAAATACACATTTTAAACAGCTATAGCTTTTATTAGAAGCATTTTTGCTAATATGTGTATTACAAAAATTATTTTATTTTTTAAACTGAAATGCATCATGTGGATTACAATTTAGGCTGGAATGTCCCATTGAGTATGTGATTTACATTTTTTGTGGCAGACTTTTAATTAAAGTGCTATTATAGTGGAAAAATGTCCTGTTCGGTTATATTAGATTGTCATTTAAGCACTGGCAACCCTGCAATTTACATAGTAAAATGCTGCTTGGGAGCTGCAGAGAACTGCTAGTCCTGAGCAGACCCAGAAAGTGACCCAATCAGCAGCTGTAGTCACACTACTCAACTGTGTGACTGATGCTGCTGATTGACTCACTACCAGTGGCTCCCAAGAGGTATTTTAGTTAGGTGTTTAAAACAGTTGCTGGGGTATCACTAATGTAGATGCAAGGTCCATCGTGCTAAAAATGTGTTTTAACCGATTAGAGCATGTCATTTTTCCACTATAATGGCCCTTTTAAGAAGCTTGATTCCTTCCTACTGCGCGTGTGGCTTATGGGCAAGGGCAAAAAAAAAAAATCACATTATTCCCGTATATAAAGAATTGACCTAGCTTTGAATACAAAGAGTATGAGACGGTGTTGACTGTCTATTTTTAAAGTGTATGCAGCAGTTCCAATTAGCGCACTGTAGTGTTACAAAAATTATGGTCATGGTTTTTTTTTTTTTTACAAAATAAAAACTAAAATAGCCTCCTGCCGACAATCTGACACTTTTTCTATTCAGTTGAAGGCTTGGATAAAAAAACTTATAAAAAAAAATAAATAAATAAATTTGTAGACAGCAACTGTGTTAAAGGGACATAAAGCCCCCATTTTTTTTCTTTCACTGTTTAGATTGCTCAATTATCTAGTTTTCTTTCTTCCCTTGGTATTTGTTGAAAAGCATAACTAGGTAGGTTCAAGAGCAGCAATGCACTTCTGAAGCAAGCTGCTGATTGGTAGCTGCACATATATGCCTCTTGTCATTGGCTCACCTCACCAATTGTGTTCTGCTAGCTTCCAGTAGTGCATTTATACTCCAACAAAGAATACCAAGAGAATGGTGCAACTTTGATAACATAAGTTCATTGGAAAGTTGCTGATCTATTTTGGGGGGGGGGGGGTTGTGTGTTTTTTTGTTTTGTTTCATGACTATTTAGCAGACTCGGCCTTTGCTAAAGTCTATATATACATAACGGTAACTTGAAATTTTTTGCCATTTTTAGGAGGATGGAATCAGACAGGTTCTTGAAGAAATGAAAGCTTTATTTGAGCAGAACCAAGCTGACGTGTAAGTACAGTTTTGCAGTATTGTAAACAATGAGAAACTGATGATTAAAGGGACACAATACTCAGATGCTAAATCACTTGAAAGTGATGCAGCATAACTAAAAAGTTTACATGAAAATATCACCTGAGCATCTCTGTGTAAAAGGGGAAGATATTTTACCTCATAAGTTCCTCAGCTCACCAGGGAAGAGCTCTGTGAACAGTTAAACTTCAGCTGCTGTCCAGCTTCAAGTTATGGGGGGATATAGCCCATCAGCAGTGCTGTCATGCATTGCTTTGCTGTGATCTCATGATATTTCATAGTAAACTTCATTAAAGGGACAGTATACACTCATTTTCATATAACTGCATGTAATAAACACTACTATAAAGAATAATATGCACAGATACTGATATAAAAATCCAGTATAAAATGGTTTAAAAACTTACTTAGAAGCTTTCAGTTTAGCTCTGTTGAAAAGGCAGTTGGAAAGCCCACTGCAAGTGGGAAATAAGACACTCCCCCCTTCCCCCTTCTTTTGCATATGAAAAGACCGTTTACACAAACAGGAGCAAGCTGGAGAAGGTAGCTGACGGTATTCACATAAAACTTTGGGGCTTGGTTAGGAGTCTGAAAATCAGAGCAATGTTCTTTAAAAATAAGCAAAATTATACATTTAAAAAAAAATTATGGGCTTTATAAATAGATCATCTACAAAACATTTATGCAAAGAAAAAAATGAGTGTATAATGGCCCTTTAAACTGAGCAGAAAAATAACATGACTGTGCCAGCACTTCAGATGCATACGTACTTGCAAGTCCTGGGACTAGCATCCTGATTGGCTTGCTCAAGTCTCTTTACAGTGGTGTGTAAATGATTAGGACATTTTAAGGTAAACATCATTTTTTTTTCTTCATAGAGATGTTCAGGTGATATTTTTATAGCTATGCTGCATCACTTTCAAGTGCTTCAACATTTGGGTATCATGTCCCTTTAAATTGTTAAAGGGACATTAAACCCAACATTTTTCTTTCATGATTCATATAGAGCATACATTTTGAAACAAATTTGCCTTTTTTTAATTGTATCCTGTATTTAAAGGGACAGTATACACTCATTTTCATATAACTGTATGTAATAGACACTACTATAAAGAATAAAATGCACAGATACTGGTATAAAAATCCAGTATAAAACTGTTTAAAAACTTACTTAGAAGCTGTCAGTTTAACTCTGTTGAAAAGGCAGTTGGAAAGCCCACTGCGAGTGGCAAATAAGACACTCCCCCCCCCCTCCCCCTTCTTTTGCATATGAAAAGACCCTTTACCCAAACCGGAGCAAGCTGGTGAAGGTAGCTGACAGTATTCACATAAAACTTTGGGGCTTGGTTAGGAGTCTGAAAATCTCAGCAATGTTATTGAAAAATAAGCAAAACTATACATTTATTTTTAAAAAAAGCTTTATGGGCTATATAAATAGATCATCTACAAAACATTTATGCAAAGAAAAAATGAGTGTATAATGGCCCTTTAAAAGCATACCTAGGTATGCTCTGAAACGGCAATGCACTAAAGAGAGTTCGCTGCTGATTGGTTGCTGCACATATATACCTCCTTGTCATTGGCTCACCAGCAGTGTTCCCTCTAAGGACAGTTTTGTGTGCAGCCCAGCAGTGAAACAGTTAACAAGAGAACCATACCTTGCCATCTGCATTGTGCAGTGTTTGATAATTGCAGGGTGTGGTTACCTAATTAACTGTTTCACTGCTGGGCCGCACACAAAACTGGCCTTAGAGGGAACACTGCTCACCAGGTGTGTTCAGCTAGCTCCCAGTAGTGCATTGCTGCTGCTTCAACAAAGGATACCAGAAGGATGAAGCACATTTGATAATAAAAGTAAACTGTAATCTGAATCATGAAAGAAAATTTTGGGTTTTGTGCCCCTTAAAATATGCATTATCAATAATGCTCGAAGAACCCATCAAGGAAACATTTATATATGATGTGCTCCTTTTAGTTGACTTTTTTTTTTTTTTTTTTTTAATAAAGGCAAACCTAAAAAACAGTTTTTGTTAAACAATCAGCACTTAGAAATTCTCAATGTAGCCACTGCCTTTAGTGAGATAAGCGCTGACATTGCAGAACGTAAGTTCTACTGTAACATGATTTTTGCTGCAAAAGACCTTTACTGAGTATAGGCAATAAACTGCAGCTAGAGTAGGTGTCTCCTAGCAACCATATAAAAGGAAAAGCTACTCCTTTCCTTCCTGTAGAAATCATTGTATGTGTATTATTCATCATTTTGAAAGGCGCTTTTACCTTCTTTTTTTTTTTTTTTTGTTAACCCATTTTCTACCGGGAATTTCAGAGAAAAAAATTGCCCGAAGTACCGGAGAATTTTTAGCATTTTTGCTACCACTCTGTTTAAACAGAAATAGAGCCCTTGTGGGGTTTTTTCTTCTGTTAAGTGTGATCAGTCCACGCGTCATCATTACTTCTGGGATATTACTCCTCCCCAACAGGAAGTGCAAGAGGATTCACCCAGCAGAGCTGCATATAGCTCCTCCCCTCTACGTCACTCCCAGTCATTCTCTTGCACCCAACGACTAGATAGGATGTGTGAGAGGACTATGGTGATTATACTTAGTTTTATATCTTCAATCAAAAGTTTGTTATTTTAAAATAGCACCGGAGTGTGTTATTACCTCTCTGGCAGAGTTTGAAGAAGAATCTACCAGAGTTTTGCTATGATTTTAGCCGGAGTAGTTAAGATCATATTGCTGTTCTCGGCCATCTGAGGAGAGGTAAACTTCAGATCAGGGGACAGCGGGCAGATGAATCTGCATAGAGGTATGTAGCAGTTTTTATTTTCTGACAATGGAATTGATGAGAAAATCCTGCCATACCGATATAATGTCATGTATGTATACTTTACACTTCAGTATTCTGGGGAATGGTACTTCACTAGAATTACACTGTAAGAAATACATAAAGCTGTTTAATAACTAGAGATTATGTTTAACGTTTTTGCTGGAATGTAAAATCGTTTTCATTTGCTGAGGTACTGTGTGAATAAATGTTTGGGCACTATTTTTCCACTTGGCAGTTGCTTAATCTTTTTTCTGACAGTTTCTGTTCTCCCTCACTGCTGTGTGTGAGGGGGAGGGGCCGTTTTTTGGCGCTTTTACTATGCATCAAATATTTCAGTCAGCAACTCATTGTATTCCCTGCATGATCCGGTTCATCTCTACAGAGCTCAGGGGTCTTCAAAACTTATTTTGAGGGAGGTAATTTCTCTCAGCAGAGCTGTGAGAATTATAGTTTGACTGAGATAAAAAAACGTTTATTCTGTAATTTTTTTCCTGCTTTCAGAATTTGTTATCTTTGCTAATGGGATTAAACCTTTGCTAAAGTTGTGTTTACAAGGATTGAGGCTATAACTGTTTCAATTTATTAATTTTCAACTGTCATAGATCTTCTGTGCTTCTTAAAGGCACAGTACGTTTTAATATTATTCTAATTGAATTGTATTTCCAAGTTGCAAGTTTATTTGCTAGTGTGTTAAACATGTCTGATTCAGAGGATGATACCTGTGTCATTTGTTGCAATGCCAAAGTGGAGCCCAATAGAAATTTATGTACTAACTGTATTGATGCTACTTTAAATAAAAGTCAATCTGTACAAATTGAACAAATTTCACCAAACAACGAGGGGAGAGTTATGCCGACTAACTCGCCTCACGTGTCAGTACCTACATCTCCCGCTCAGAGGGAGGTGCGTGATATTGTAGCGCCGAGTACATCTGGGCGGCCATTACAAATCACATTACAGGATATGGCTACTGTTATGACTGAGGTTTTGGCTAAATTACCAGAACTAAGAGGTAAGCGTGATCACTCTGGGGTGAGAACAGAGTGCGCTGATAATATTAGGGCCATGTCAGACACTGCGTCACAGGTGGCAGAACATGAGGACGGAGAACTTCATTCTGTGGGTGACGGTTCTGATCCAAACAGACTGGATTCAGATATTTCAAATTTTAAATTTAAACTGGAAAACCTCTGTGTATTACTAGGGGAGGTGTTAGCGGCTCTGAATGATTGTAACACAGTTGCAATGCCAGAGAAAATGTGTAGGTTGGATAAATATTTTGCGGTACCGACGAGTACTGAGGTTTTTCCTATACCTAAGAGACTTACTGAAATTGTTACTAAGGAGTGGGATAGACCCGGTGTGCCGTTCTCACCCCCTCCGATATTTAGAAAAATGTTTCCAATAGACGCCACCACAAGGGACTTATGGCAAACGGTCCCTAAGGTGGAGGGAGCAGTTTCTACCTTAGCTAAGCGTACCACTATCCCGGTGGAGGATAGCTGTGCTTTTTCAGATCCAATGGATAAAAAGTTAGAGGGTTACCTTAAGAAAATGTTTGTTCAACAAGGTTTTATATTGCAACCCCTTGCATGCATTGCGCCGATCACGGCTGCAGCGGCATTCTGGATTGAGTCTCTGGAAGAGAACATTGGTTCAGCTACTCTGGACGACATTACGGACAGGCTTAGAGTCCTTAAACTATCTAATTCATTCATTTCGGAGGCCGTAGTACATCTTACTAAACTTACGGCGAAGAATTCAGGATTCGCCATTCAGGCACGCAGGGCGCTGTGGCTAAAATCCTGGTCAGCTGATGTTACTTCTAAGTCTAAATTGCTTAATATACCTTTCAAAGGGCAGACCTTATTCGGGCCCGGGTTGAAAGAGATTATCGCTGACATTACAGGAGGTAAAGGCCATGCCCTGCCTCAGGACAAAGCCAAGACTAGACAGTCTAATTTTCGTTCCTTTCGTAATTTCAAAGCAGGAGCAGCATCAACTTCCTCTGCACCAAAACAGGAAGGAGCTGTTGCTCGCTACAGACAAGGCTGGAAACCTAACCAGTCCTGGAACAAGGGCAAGCAGACTAGGAAACCTGCTGCTGCCCCTAAAACAGCATGAATTGAGGGCCCCCGATCCGGGATCGGATCTAGTGGGGGGCAGACTTTCTCTCTTCGCCCAGGCTTGGGCAAGAGATGTTCAGGATCCCTGGGCGCTAGAGATAATATCTCAGGGATACCTTCTGGACTTCAAATACTCTCCTCCAAGAGAGAGATTTCACCTGTCAAGGCTGTCAACAATCCAGACAAAGAAAGAGGCGTTTCTACGCTGCGTACAAGAGCTCTTGTTAATGGGAGTAATCCATCCAGTTCCACGATCGGAACAGGGACAGGGGTTTTACTCAAATCTGTTTGTGGTTCCCAAAAAAGAGGGAACTTTCAGACCAATCCTGGACTTAAAGATCCTAAACAAATTCCTAAGAGTTCCATCGTTCAAGATGGAGACTATTCGGACAATTTTACCTATGATCCAAGAGGGTCAATACATGACCACTGTAGATTTAAAAGATGCTTACCTTCACATACCGATTCACAAGGATCATTACCGGTACCTAAGGTTTGCCTTCCTAGACAGGCATTACCAGTTTGTGGCTCTTCCATTCGGATTGGCTACAGCTCCAAGAATCTTCACAAAGGTTCTGGGTGCTCTTCTGGCGGTACTAAGACCGCGGGGAATCTCGGTAGCTCCATACCTAGACGACATTCTGATACAAGCTTCAAGCTTTCAAACTGCCAAGTCTCATACAGAGTTAGTGCTGGCATTTCTAAGGTCACATGGATGGAAGGTGAACGAAAAGAAAAGTTCACTCGTTCCACTCACAAGAGTTCCCTTCCTGGGGACTCTTATAGATTCTGTAGAAATGAAGATTTACCTGACAGAGGACAGGCTAACAAGACTTCAAAGTGCTTGCCGCACCCTTCATTCCATTCAACACCCGTCAGTGGCTCAATGCATGGAGGTAATCGGCTTAATGGTAGCGGCAATGGACATAGTACCCTTTGCACGCTTACACCTCAGACCACTGCAACTGTGCATGCTAAGTCAGTGGAATGGGGATTACTCAGACGTATCCCCTTCTCTGAATCTGGATCAAGAGACCAGAAATTCTCTTCTATGGTGGCTTTCTCGGCCACATCTGTCCAGGGGGATGCCATTCAGCAGACCAGACTGGACAATTGTAACAGACGCCAGCCTTCTAGGTTGGGGTGCCGTCTGGAATTCTCTGAAGGCTCAGGGACAATGGAGTCAGGAGGAGAGTCTCCTGCCAATAAACATTCTGGAATTGAGAGCAGTTCTCAATGCCCTCCTGGCTTGGCCCCAGTTGACAACTCGGGGGTTCATCAGGTTTCAGTCGGACAACATCACGACTGTAGCTTACATCAACCATCAGGGAGGGACAAGAAGCTCCCTAGCTATGATGGAAGTATCAAAGATAATTCGCTGGGCAGAGTCTCACTCTTGCCACCTGTCAGCAATCCACATCCCGGGAGTGGAGAACTGGGAGGCGGATTTCTTAAGTCGTCAGACTTTTCATCCGGGGGAGTGGGAACTTCATCCGGAGGTCTTTGCCCAAATACTTCGACGTTGGGGCAAACCAGAGATAGATCTCATGGCGTCTCGACAGAACGCCAAGCTTCCTCGTTACGGGTCCAGATCCAGGGATCCAGGAGCAGTCCTGATAGATGCTCTGACAGCACCTTGGGACTTCAGGATGGCTTACGTGTTTCCACCCTTCCCGTTGCTTCCTCGATTGATTGCCAGAATCAAACAAGAGAGAGCATCAGTGATTCTAATAGCACCTGCGTGGCCACGCAGGACTTGGTATGCAGACCTGGTGGACATGTCATCCTGTCCACCTTGGTCTCTACCTCTGAAACAGGACCTTCTGATACAGGGTCCCTTCAAACATCAAAATCTAACTTCTCTGAAGCTGACTGCTTGGAAATTGAACGCTTGATTTTATCAAGACGTGGATTTTCTGAGTCAGTTATTGATACCTTAATACAGGCTAGGAAACCTGTTACCAGAAAGATTTACCATAAGATATGGCGTAAATACCTATATTGGTGTGAATCCAAAGGTTACTCTTGGAGTAAGGTTAGGATTCCTAGGATATTGTCTTTTCTACAAGAAGGTTTAGAAAAGGGTTTATCTGCTAGTTCATTAAAGGGACAGATCTCAGCTCTGTCCATTCTGTTACACAAACGTCTGTCAGAAGTTCCTGACGTCCAGGCTTTTTGTCAGGCTTTGGCCAGAATTAAGCCTGTGTTTAAAACTGTTGCTCCACCATGGAGTTTAAACCTTGTTCTTAATGTTTTACAGGGCGTTCCGTTTGAACCCCTTCATTCCATTGATATAAAGTTGTTATCTTGGAAAGTTCTATTTTTAATGGCTATTTCCTCGGCTCGAAGAGTCTCTGAATTATCAGCCTTACATTGTGATTCTCCTTATTTGATTTTTCATTCGGATAAGGTAGTCCTGCGTACTAAACCTGGGTTCTTACCTAAGGTAGTTACTAACAGGAATATCAATCAAGAGATTGTTGTTCCTTCTTTATGCCCAAATCCTTCTTCAAAGAAGGAACGTCTCCTGCACAACCTGGATGTAGTCCGTGCTCTAAAATTTTACTTACAGGCAACTAAGGAATTTCGACAAACGTCTTCTCTGTTTGTCATTTACTCTGGGCAGAGGAGAGGTCAAAAAGCTTCCGCTACCTCTCTTTCTTTTTGGCTTCGTAGCATAATTCGTTTAGCTTATGAGACTGCTGGACAGCAGCCTCCTGAAAGAATTACAGCTCATTCTACTAGAGCTGTGGCTTCCACTTGGGCCTTCAAGAATGAGGCCTCTGTTGAACAGATTTGCAAGGCTGCAACTTGGTCTTCGCTTCATACTTTTTCCAAATTTTACAAATTTGACACTTTTGCTTCATCGGAGGCTATTTTTGGGAGAAAGGTTCTTCAGGCAGTGGTTCCTTCTGTATAAAGAGCCTGCCTATCCCTCCCGTCGTCCGTGTACTTTTGCTTTGGTATTGGTATCCCAGAAGTAATGATGACCCGTGGACTGATCACACTTAACAGAAGAAAACATAATTTATGCTTACCTGATAAATTCCTTTCTTCTGTAGTGTGATCAGTCCACGGCCCGCCCTGTTTTTAAGGCAGGTAAATATTTTTTAATTTATACTCCAGTCACCACTTCACCCTTGGCTTTTCCTTTCTCGTTGGTCCTTGGTCGAATGACTGGGAGTGACGTAGAGGGGAGGAGCTATATGCAGCTCTGCTGGGTGAATCCTCTTGCACTTCCTGTTGGGGAGGAGTAATATCCCAGAAGTAATGATGACCCGTGGACTGATCACACTACAGAAGAAAGGAATTTATCAGGTAAGCATAAATTATGTTTTTGTTTACGATGAAAATTATATATATGTTAAAGTAGAAAACCCAAGGTTATTGATCTAGGCCCATTTTGTTATATTTGATGCCACTAATTGGCTGCCAAATCGATTGTATAAAATAGAAAAAAAAAATGCTTACTTTTTCTTAAATTTCAGATTTCTCACTGAAATAACATAATTTATGCTTACCTGATAAATTCCTTTCTTCTGTAGTGTGATCAGTCCACGGGTCATCATTACTTCTGGGATATTACTCCTCCCCAACAGGAAGTGCAAGAGGATTCACCCAGCAGAGCTGCACATAGCTCCTCCCCCCTACGTCACTCCCAGTCATTCGACCAAGGACCAACGAGAAAGGAGAAGCCAAGGGTGAAGTGGTGACTGGAGTATAAATTAAAAAATATTTACCTGCCTAAAAACAGGGCGGGCCGTGGACTGATCACACTACAGAAGAAAGGAATTTATCAGGTAAGCATAAATTATGTTTTCTTCTGTTAAGTGTGATCAGTCCACGGGTCATCATTACTTCTGGGATACCAAAGCAAAAGTACACGGATGACGGGAGGGATAGGCAGGCTCTTTATACAGAAGGAACCACTGCCTGAAGAACCTTTCTCCCAAAAATAGCCTCCGATGAAGCAAAAGTGTCAAATTTGTAAAATTTGGAAAAAGTATGAAGCGAAGACCAAGTTGCAGCCTTGCAAATCTGTTCAACAGAGGCTTCATTCTTGAAGGCCCAAGTGGAAGCCACAGCTCTAGTAGAATGAGCTGTAATTCTTTCAGGAGGCTGCTGTCCAGCAGTCTCATAGGCTAAACGAATTATGCTACGAAGCCAAAAAGAAAGAGAGGTAGCAGAAGCTTTTTGACCTCTCCTCTGACCAGAGTAAACGACAAACAAAGAAGACGTTTGTCGAAATTCCTTAGTTGCCTGTAAGTAAAATTTTAGAGCACGGACTACATCCAGGTTGTGCAGTAGACGTTCCTTCTTCGAAGAAGGATTTGGGCACAGAAAAGGAACAACAATCTCTTGATTGATATTCCTGTTAGTAACTACCTTAGGTAAGAACCCAGGTTTAGTACGCAGAACTACCTTATCCGAATGAAAAATCAAATAAGGAGAATCACAATGTAAGGCTGATAATTCAGAGACTCTTCGAGCCAAGGAAATAGCCATTAAAAATAGAACTTTCCAAGATAACAACTTTATATCAATGGAATGAAGGGGTTCAAACGGAACGCCCTGTAAAACATTAAGAACAAGGTTTAAACTCCATGGTGGAGCAACAGCTTTAAACACAGGCTTAATCCTGGCCAAAGCCTGACAAAAGGCCTGGACGTCAGGATTTTCTGACAGACGTTTGTGTAACAGAATGGACAGAGCTGAGATCTGTCCCTTTTAATGAACTAGCAGATAAACCCTTTTCTAAACCTTCTTGTAGAAAAGACAATATCCTAGGAATCCTAACCTTACTCCAAGAGTAACCTTTGGATTCACACCAATATAAGTATTTACGCCATATCTTATGGTAAATCTTTCTGGTAACAGGCTTCCTAGCCTGTATTAAGGTATCAATAACTGACTCAGAAAACCCACGTCTTGATAAAATCAAGCGTTCAATTTCCAAGCAGTCAGCTTCAGAGAAGTTAGATTTTGATGTTTGAAAGGACCCTGTATCAGAAGGTCCTGTTTCAGAGGTAGAGACCAAGGTGGACAGGATGACATGTCCACCAGGTCTGCATACCAAGTCCTGCGTGGCCATGCAGGTGCTATTAGAATCACTGATGCTCTCTCCTGTTTGATTCTGGCAATCAATCAAGGAAGCATCGGGAAGGGTGGAAACACGTAAGCCATCCTGAAGTCCCAAGGTGCTGTCAGGGCATCTATCAGGACTGCTCCTGGATCCCTGGATCTGGACCCGTAACGAGGAAGCTTGGCGTTCTGTCGAGACGCCATGAGATCTATCTCTGGTTTGCCCCAACGTCGAAGTATTTGGGCAAAGACCTCCGGATGAAGTTCCCACTCCCCCGGATGAAAAGTCTGACGACTTAAGAAATCCGCCTCCCAGTTCTCCACTCCCGGGATGTGGATTGCTGACAGGTGGCAAGAGTGAGACTCTGCCCAGCGAATTATCTTTGATACTTCCATCATAGCTAGGGAGCTTCTTGTCCCTCCCTGATGGTTGATGTAAGCTACGGTCGTGATGTTGTCCGACTGAAACCTGATGAACCCCCGAGTTGTCAACTGGGGCCAAGCCAGGAGTGCATTGAGAACTGCTCTCAATTCCAGAATGTTTATTGGCAGGAGACTCTCCTCCTGACTCCATTGTCCCTGAGCCTTCAGAGAATTCCAGACGGCACCCCAACCTAGAAGGCTGGCGTCTGTTGTTACAATTGTCCAGTCTGGTCTGCTGAATGGCATCCCCCTGGACAGATGTGGCCGAGAAAGCCACCATAGAAGAGAATTTCTGGTCTCTTGATCCTGATTCAGAGAAGGGGACAAGTCTGAGTAATCCCCATTCCACTGACTTAGCATGCACAGTTGCAGTGGTCTGAGGTGTAAGCGTGCAAAGGGTACTATGTCCATTGCCGCTACCATTAAGCCGATAACCTCCATGCATTGAGCCACTGACGGGTGTTGAATGGAATGAAGGGTGCGGCAAGCACTTTGAAGTCTTGTTAGCCTGTCCTCTGTCAGGTAAATCTTCATTTCTACAGAATCTATAAGAGTCCCCAGGAAGGGAACTCTTGTGAGTGGAACGAGTGAACTTTTCTTTTCGTTCACCTTCCATCCATGTGACCTTAGAAATGCCAGTACTAACTCTGTATGAAACTTGGCAGTTTGAAAGCTTGAAGCTTGTATCAGAATGTCGTCTAGGTATGGAGCTACCGAGATTCCCCGCGGTCTTAGTACCGCCAGAAGAGCACCCAGAACCTTTGTGAAGATTCTTGGAGCTGTAGCCAATCCGAATGGAAGAGCCACAAACTGGTAATGCCTGTCTAGGAAGGCAAACCTTAGGTACCGGTAATGATCCTTGTGAATCGGTATGTGAAGGTAAGCATCTTTTAAATCCACAGTGGTCATGTACTGACCCTCTTGGATCATAGGTAAAATTGTCCGAATAGTCTCCATCTTGAACGATGGAACTCTTAGGAATTTGTTTAGGATCTTTAAGTCCAGGATTGGTCTGAAAGTTCCCTCTTTTTTGGGAACCACAAACAGATTTGAGTAAAACCCCTGTCCCTGTTCCGACCGTGGAACTGGATGGATTACTCCCATTAACAAGAGCTCTTGTACGCAGCGTAGAAACGCCTCTTTCTTTGTCTGGATTGTTGACAGCCTTGACAGGTGAAATCTCTCTCTTGGAGGAGAGTATTTGAAGTCCAGAAGGTATCCCTGAGATATTATCTCTAGCGCCCAGGGATCCTGGACATCTCTTGCCCAAGCCTGGGCGAAGAGAGAAAGTCTGCCCCCCACTAGATCCGATCCCGGATCGGGGGCCCTCAATTCATGCTGTTTTAGGGGCAGCAGCAGGTTTCCTGGCCTGCTTGCCCTTGTTCCAGGACTGGTTAGGTTTCCAGCCTTGTCTGTAGCGAGCAACAGCTCCCTCCTGTTTTGGTGCAGAGGAAGTTGATGCTGCTCCTGCTTTGAAATTACGAAAGGAACGAAAATTAGACTGTCTAGCCTTAACTTTGGCTTTGTCCTGAGGCAGGGCATGGCCTTTACCTCCTGTAATGTCAGCGATAATCTCCTTCAACCCGGGCCCGAATAAGGTCTGCCCTTTGAAAGGTATATTAAGCAATTTAGACTTAGAAGTAACATCAGCTGACCAGGATTTTAGCCACAGCGCCCTGCGTGCCTGAATGGCGAATCCTGAATTCTTCGCCGTAAGTTTAGTTAAATGTACTACGGCCTCCGAAATGAATGAATTAGCTAGTTTAAGGACTCTAAGCCTGTCCGTAATGTCGTCCAGAGTAGCTGAACTAATGTTCTCTTCCAGAGACTCAATCCAGAATGCCGCTGCAGCCGTGATCGGCGCAATGCATGCAAGGGGTTGCAATATAAAACCTTGTTGAACAAACATTTTCTTAAGGTAACCCTCTAATTTTTTTTATCCATTGGATCTGAAAAAGCACAGCTATCCTCCACCGGGATAGTGGTACGCTTAGCTAAAGTAGAAACTGCTCCCTCCACCTTAGGGACCGTTTGCCATAAGTCCCGTGTGGTGGCGTCTATTGGAAACATTTTTCTAAATATCGGAGGGGGTGAGAACGGCACACCGGGTCTATCCCACTCCTTAGTAACAATCTCAGTAAGTCTCTTAGGTATAGGAAAAACCTCAGTACCGCAAAATATTACATAACCTACACATTTTCTCTGGTATTGCAACTGTGTTACAATCATTCAGAGCCGCTAACACCTCCCCTAGTAATACACGGAGGTTTTCCAGCTTAAATTTAAAATTTGAAATATCTGAATCTAGTCTGTTTGGATCAGAACCGTCACCCACAGAATGAAGTTCTCCGTCCTCATGTTCTGCCACCTGTGACGCAGTGTCTGACATGGCCCTAATATTATCAGCGCACTCTGTTCTCACCCCAGAGTGATCACGCTTACCTCTTAGTTCTGGTAATTTAGCCAAAACTTCAGTCATAACAGTAGCCATATCCTGTAATGTGATTTGTAATGGCCGCCCAGATGTACTCGGCGCTACAATATCACGCACCTCCCGAGCGGGAGATGCAGGTACTGACACGTGAGGCGAGTTAGTCGGCATAACTCTCCCCTCGTTGTTTGGTGAAATTTGTTCAATTTGTACAGATTGACTTTTATTTAAAGTAGCATCAATACAGTTAGTACATAAATTTCTATTGGGCTCCACTTTGGCATTGCAACAAATGACACAGGTATCTTCCTCTGAATCGGACATG
This sequence comes from Bombina bombina, assembly GCF_027579735.1. Lineage (NCBI taxonomy): Eukaryota > Metazoa > Chordata > Amphibia > Anura > Bombinatoridae > Bombina > Bombina bombina. The sequence continues at coordinate 954,789,829 of NC_069502.1, read as the reverse complement.
TTTAACACAGTAGCAAATAAACTTGCAACTTGGAATACAATTCTATTAGAATATTATTAAAAACGTACTGTGCCTTTAAGAAGCACAGAAGATCTATGACAGTTGAAAATTAATAAATTGAAACAGTTATAGCCTCAATCCTTGTAAACAACACAACTTTAGCAAAGGTTTAATCCCATTAGCAAAGATAACAAATTCTGAAAGCAGGAAAAAAATTACAGAATAAACGTTTATCTCAGTCAACTATAATTCTCACAGCTCTGCTGAGAGAAATTACCTCCCTCAAAATAAGTTTTGAAGACCCCTGAGTTCTGTAGAGATGAACCGGATCGTGCAGGGAATACAATGAGCTGCTGACTGAAATTTCTGATGCGTAGCAAAAGCGCCAAAAAAACGGCCCCTCCCCCTCACACACAGCAGTGAGAGAGAACAGAAACTGTCAGAAAAAAGATTAAGCAACTGCCAAGTGGAAAAATAGTGCCCAAACATTTATTCACTCAGTACCTCAGCAAATGAAAACGATTTTACATTCCAGCAAAAACGTTAAACATAATTTCTTAGTTATTAAACAGCTTTATGTACTTCTTACAGTGTAATTCTAGTGAAGTACCATTCCCCAGAATACTGAAGTGTAAAGTATACATACATGACATTATATCGGTATGGCAGGATTTTCTCATCAATTCCATTGTCAGAAAATAAAAGCTGCTACATACCTCTATGCAGATTCATCTGCCCGCTGTCCCCTGATCTGAAGTTTACCTCTCCTCAGATGGCCGAGAAACAGCAATATGATCTTAACTACTCCGGCTAAAATCATAGCAAAACTCTGGTAGATTCTTCTTCAAACTCTGCCAGAGAGGTAATAACACACTCCGGTGCTATTTTAAAATAACAAACTTTTGATTGAAGATATAAAACTAAGTATAATCACCATAGTCCTCTCACACATCCTATCTAGTCGTTGGGTGCAAGAGAATGACTGGGAGTGACGTAGGGGGGAGGAGCTATGTGCAGCTCTGCTGGGTGAATCCTCTTGCACTTCCTGTTGGGGAGGAGTAATATCCCAGAAGTAATGATGACCCGTGGACTGATCACACTTAACAGAAGAAAATTTACACACAAGACTGCTGCAGTCCAAAGAAAAATGGTTGTAAATGCTTCTCTTGGTTCCCCTTTGTTCAGAAACAGCAGACATGCATGGCTTAACCATTGGTTTTTGGCAATTCGGCCACTAATTGCAGCTGCACCCCACACTTCTGAAATTCCTGGCAGTGAAGGGGTTAATAAGCTTGTAAGATTAATATTTGATGTAATGTAGGGTTTACCCCAACACACACCCACATACACTGGTTACCACCATATTTGGTACTGGCAGACCTCCTGTCAGTATGCAGTGTGGGGTTTTATTTTTAATTTCTGTGATGTAGGGATCCCTCACCCTGCTCACCACCATGTTTGTTATTGGCAACAAATTATTATTTTTATTTTATATTTTCTGTATGCTTTTTTTTTTTTTTTTTTTTTTTTTTTTTTTTTTTTTCTTGTGTAGTGCGCCCCCCTTCCCCTACAAGATCACTTTTTTTTCTTTTTTCTTTTTTTCCCTGCAGTTTAGTGTCCCATCTCCCCCATTCAATCAATACTTCTCTGTAGTTTAGGGCAGGGTTTGACAATCCCAGGAGCCAGAATTTTACCCATCGCTCCTAACTTTTTGGTTTATTCTTTATATATCTATATACAGTGTTCTCCATAGAAAATTTTGCCAGCTGGGTGGCATTATGAAGTAGCAGAGTGGGGGCAAATTAATACTTTCTAATTATAACATTTTCTATCCAAACCATAAATGAATTGCATTATTTAACACACATTCATTTAATGACAATTTGTTCAATAAACACAAACATTTTAATATATGATAATGTTTGTTTAATATTGGCTTAAATTTTAGCCGGGTGGTTAAATCAGCACCCTTTAAAAAGGTCCTGGGGAGAACACTGTATATGCAAATATCACTGTCTGGTTCCTAAATATTTTTACTGGCTCATACATTTTAAACAGATTTGTCGACCCCTGGTGTAGGGATGCATCTTTTCATCTCTTTTCCAAAGCATTTTCTGTAGTGTAGGGAACCCCGCCCATCCCTTGCCCCTCCTGCACTGGGCTGCCCACCAGCTTCTCTCCCACTCAGCATCAACACAGTGTCACTCTCTATAACTATTGCCAATCTGGCTTCATATGGTAAGGGAGTACTCTCTTACCATATAAAGGAAGATGCATTATGCCCCCTGGTTTGCGCCTCTGGCTTTCTAAGCTGACAGTGGGGATCTCAACATGCACCTCTGTGCTGGACATAGGTACTACATTAACACAGTATGCTGCTTAAAGTACTGTGTGATGTAGTACCCTACATCCATATGGCACAAGGTGTTAAGTGCAACCCACTGTTTAAAAGGATGTATAACGGTCCATTGTTGTAATAAAAAAAAGCATTAAACTGTTTAAAGGGACATTGCACAAAGACTTTTTCTATCCTACATATATTTAAGAGCAGCGTTGTAGTTTGTTTTTTTTTTCCCTGGTGAAAAATTTTAACAAGTAAAAACGTTTAATTTAATCTCTTGCAAACTTGCGAGGCAATGTTAGTTAGAGGAGGTATAAAACATGTTGAAATATGATCCTTTTTGTGTAAGGAAAAAAATGACTGCATTATCCCTTTAAACTAGCATACTTATGTTTGTGTAAAACTCATCACTGTCTTTTTTTTTTTGCTATCTTGGACACTTCTGGGGGGGAAAAAGCTGGTGTATTAAGTATTTAGCTACCCATAAGATTGTTTTTGTGGACTTATACAGCAATTGAACTTCAATTAAATCCTTTTTTAAAAAATAAATTTAAAAAAAAAGGAAATAATGAAATATGAGTGTATTTTTAATTGTTAAACGCAGTGGTTTCCCATTAGTTCAGCTAATAATATTCCTTTCTTTTGGCAGTTAAAACAAATCTCATTTTCAGATTAGTCTAAGGCAGCTTCCAATACAAATATGAAAACAGAAAATGCACATATTAAATGAAATTAACATTTTCTTAAATTTCTTTAAGTGTTCATTTTATGCGTCTATTTAATAACCACAATAAAATGCATCTCTCTAATGTACTGCTCTGTGATTTATGACCTGTTTTTTAGCTTGCAGACTTATCCTGTTGGTACTCTAAAGATTTTCTGTGATTAAATTCTCAATTGCTGGAAAAGCAGATGAAAGCATTTACATTACAGTGCTGGGCCCCTACAGAAGCTCTAGACAAGTTAGAAACCTATTTCAATCTGTATGGTTGTAGAAGAATTCCAGATTACTTGAGAGCTATTTTATTACAATGCAGAGCATCTTGTTAATTTATATTATTTTTTTTATTTTTTTTTAAAAAAAAGCACAACACTCAACTTAAAGACATTAAGCTGTGTTTTTTTTTTTTTTTTGTTTTTTTTTTTTTTTTTATGCAGCCCACACATTTATATTGTTAGTATGTGTTTGTAAAGATTTGTATAACGTAGGCAAGATATTTCCTGTAATCTGTACTCTATTCATAACTATTTAAAAATCCAAGTATAACAGAGTTACTTTTTAAAAACAAACACAAAAGGTGTTTGCTTCTTATTTGGTAAGAATAAAAAAGGTTTATTTTTTTAATTTTGGGTTTTCTCCATTTTAGTAATGAAGCAAAAACCGAAGGACGTAGCGACTTGATACCAACCATAAAATTTCGGCACTGTTGTCTGCTTAGAAATCGGCGGTGTGTTGTTGCATATTTGTAAGTTTTTAACATTTTGCACTGACACTGGTTAAAAAAGACACCTAGGAAGATTTTTTTATCTTTTACAGAATTATTGGAAGTGACAGAGTAATTGCTTTACATATTTTGGATAGTACTTAAAGGGATACTAAACCCATTTTTTTTTCTTTCATGATTCGGATAGAGCAGCAACTTTCTAATTTACTCCTATTTTTCCTTGTTCTCTTGCTATCTTTATTTAAAAAGCAGGAATTTAAAGCTTAGGAGCCAGCCCATTTTAGGTTCAGCACCCTGGATAGGGCTTGCTTATTGGTGGCTACATTTAGCAAACCAATAAGAAAGCATAACCCAGGTTCTCAACCAAAAATGGTCTGGCTCTTAAGCTTTATATTCCTGCTTTATAAATAAAGCTAGCACGAGAACTAAGACAATTGATAAGAGTAAATTAGAAAGTTGCTTAAAATTGCATGCTCTATCTGAATCATGAAAGAAAAAATGTGGGTTTAGTGTCCCTTTAAAGGGACATTAAACACTAAATAAATGCTAGACAGAATGAAGCATTCAAAGAAAATATTAGTCTGAGAATAACATGTAGATGGATTTTTTAAAGTTTAATTAGTTATTTAAATACTGACAAAATAGGTGTTTTAGTGTCTATAAAGCAATGGGTGCTGCCATCTTGTAACTTATTTATAACTGTCTCAAATTGGCCTCAGCAGAAACATAAGTCCTGAGTGTGCAGCCAATGGCTGTGACAAAATGTGTTCTGCATTTCCTCTTCTAACAAGAACTGAAAAGCAAATAATGAAATATATTGCAAAGTTTTATATACACAATCTATCATTTTATATTACCATTCCAAAGTGTTTGTCAGTTTAAACATTTTGTAATTGTAATATAATTATTATTTTTAGTAGAAAATAAACTGCAGTATAACTTTTATAACTTGGTCCCTTTTTTTTTTCTTTTTTTGTTTAATTTAACTGAAAATTGTAGGTTTTCTTATTCCTGTAAGAATTAGAGGTGCAGACTCCCAGCTTCATTAGGCCAACCCTGCTATTATCCAGTCATTGTTAATACACTGCTGCCATATAGTGTCATATTTACACACCTGAACCATTTTAACATAAGATACCAAGGGGGAAAATTCATTTTGATATCAGGAATACATTGCAATATCTGCCATGAGAATTTAATTTTGACTTCTAGTTTAAAAAAAGTTCCAGTTCCAAAACCATCTGAGTGTTCTGTGGGACATATGAGACAGCATTGATTTAAAAGAGCTGTGTACTTGGGCAGGCATCTGTTAAGATTTAAATTGTATTCAAAGCTGCTGAAGCACGGAAATCATTTATTTATTTTTTTATGTCCCTTTAACATTTTTGTCAGTGTTAAAGTTCTTGTGTGTGCTCAGTTTAGGTGTTAAAGTGCCAATAAATACAGTAGAATTGTATTAAAAAGACAATACAATAGCAGTAATAATTGTATAATTCTCATTAATTGAATTAATAGTATTGGATAAAGGAATAGGAAAGTCAAAAGTAAACTTGCATTATATTTTAAGACACTTCTATTACATTTGCTTTGTTCTTTTGTTATCCTTTGTTAAAAGCATACTTAGAGCAATGCACTATTGGGAGCTAGCTGGTGATTGGTGGCTACACACATTTGCATCTTGTCATTGGCTCTCCAGTCCTCAGGACCCTTAATAGGCCAGATATTCATTATATTAAAGGGCCAGTAAACCCACAAGATGTTATTTAATTCTGCACATAGTGCAGAATTACGGTATATAACATCAGCTTAGCGCCAGCTTTCTACCTGAAAGGATTTCGGAGAAATTTTCCTACGAAAATTTACTTTTACAGTACGCCGCTCGTGGCTCTACTGAGCGGGTCTGTTTGTTTTCCCTAAGTGCATCGGGCACGCTGTCTATTCACAGCCCGATTGTGCCATTAAACTCAATGTAGCTCGCTTCTGGTCTGGTAGCAGGAGCGAGCTACATTGAGTTTAATGGTGCGATCAAGCCGGCTGTGAATGGGGGGGTTGTTACTTATTATTTTGAATATCTTTTGGAAAGAGGGTCTTTATTTCAAATTGAAATACATTTCAGGGGGAAAATAAAGTTTCTCCAACATTGGTGTGTCCGGTCCACGGCGTCATCCATTACTTGTGGGAAATATTCTCCCCCACAGGGAAAGGCAAGGAGAGCACACAGCAAGAGCTGTCCATATAGCTCCCCCTCTGGCTCCGCCCCCCAGTCATTCTCCTTGCCGCTCTGAACAAGTAGCATCTCCACGGGGATGGTGAGGAGTTTGTGGTGTTAGTTGTAGTTTTTTATTCTTCTATCAAGAGTTTGTTATTTTAAAATAGTGCTGGCTTGTACTATTTACTCTACAACAGAAAAGTGATGAAGATTTCTGTTTAAGAGGGCTATGATTTTAGCACAAGTAACTAAAATCCATTTCTGTTACCACGCAGGACTGTTGAAACCAGAGAACTTCAGTTGGGGGTAACAGTTTGCAGACTTATCTGCTTCAGGTATGACTAGTCTCCTTCTAACAACACAGGCTAATGCTAGATGACAGTCATTTTTCCCCTCAGGAAAAACGGTAAGCCATTTTTCTTTCACCTCAGCAAAAAAGATAACAGGCTTCCCCTTTTTGATTTTTATGCTGGTAGACACTGTCAGGGGCCAAATCGATTGTTTTTTATTACAATATGATGGCAATTGAAATGTTTTATAAGCTCATATACACTTGGGGACGTTTGTTTTTTTTTTTTTGATCTGGCTTGCTTTAGACACCTAAATCTAGTCAGGAAGGCCCCTTCACTCTAGTGTACTGAGGGAGGAGGCCTCATTTTGGCACTTCAGTTAATTTCAAGGCAGTGCATGCAGTTCCATGTGAGAGGGTCCTGTGGCTCAGAAAGTGACTCCAGAAAGCTTATTTCTGTGGATGATTGACCCCCTAAGAAAGTTAAGCTGCAGCAATGCTGTAAGCAGGGATTGTGGTGTATAAAAACGGTTAAATCCAACAATTAGCTCCGGTTTGCTTGTTTTAAGAGCTAGTCTCCATATTTGCTGTGCAATACTTTCTGAGCATTAAGACACTGGGGTCCAAATTTCAGAAAAATCGGATATTGCCTTCATAGTTTTTTGAACATTCAGAAATAAAGTGTGTCATTTTATTATTTAAAGAGACAGTAACGTTTTTGTTTAAAATTGTTTTTATTGCATTGTTTGCCTGCCTAAATCTGTTTAACATGTCTGTGCCATCAGATAACCTATGTTCTGTGTGTGTAGAGACAAATGTGGTTCCCCCTTCGAGTGTTTGTGATAATTGTGCCATAGCGTCCAAACAAAATGAGGACAGCTCTGTTACATTTCATAATGTTGACCAAGATGTGGGGATAGTTCTACATCCTCTCCTTCTGTGTCTACACCAGCTTTGCCCGCGCAGGCGACACCTAGCGCGCCAGTGCTTATTTCTATGCAACAATTAACAGCAGTAGTGGATAATTCTATAGCAAATCTTGTATCCAAACTGCCAGCATTTCAGAGAAAGCGTGATTGTTCAGCTTTAAATACAGATAAAAGGGATGAACAATCAGACGCTGACGATGCTTTATCTATTTTACCCTCACATCAATCGGAATTGGCTGTGAGGGAAGGGCTGTCTGAGGGTGAAATTTCAGACTCAGGAAAGATTTCTCAACAGGCAGAATCTGATATAGTAGCATTTAAGTTGAAGCTAGAACATCTCCGCGCTTTGCTAAAGGAGGTATTAGCTACTCTGGATGACTGTGATTCTATGGTAGTACCAGAGAAGTTGTGCAAATTGGACAAATTTTTAGAGGTCCCAGTGCACGACGACGCTTTTCCAATACCCAAAAGGGTAGCGAACATAGTGGAAAAGGAGTGGGAGAAGCCAGGTGTACCCTTTGCCCCACCTCCTATATTTAAGAAAATGTTTCCCATAGTAGACCCTAGAAGGGACGCATGGCAGACGGTCCCGAAGGTTGAGGGAGCTGTTTCAACACTAGCGAAGCGCACCACTATTCCTATAGAGGACAGCTACGCTTTCAAAGATCCTATGGATAAAAAATTGGAAGGATTGCTTAAAAAGATTTTTGTTCAGCAAGGGTTCATCCTTCAATCAGCTACGTGTGTTATTACTGTCACTTCAGCGGCGTCCTTTTGGTTCGAGGAACTAAAAAGGTCGCTCCAGAAAGACTTCCTATGAAGAAGTCATGGACAGAATTCACGCATTAAAATTAGCTAATTCCTTTATATTGGATGCCGCCTTTCAAATAACGAAATTGGTGGCGAAAAACTCAGGTTTTGCTATAGTAGCGCGGAGGGCGCTTTGGCTGAAATCCTGGTCGGCAGATGTGTCGTCCAAGACTAAGTTACTTAATATTCCTTTCAAGGGTAAGACCCTTTTTGGGCCGGAATTGAAAGAAATTATTTCAGACATCACTGGGGGTAAGGGCCATGCCCTCCCACAGGATAGGCATTTTAAGGCTAAGAACAAGTCTAATTTTCGTTCCTTTTGCAATTTCAGGAACGGACCGGCTAATAACTCCACTGCCGCTAGACAAGAAGGTAACGCGGCCCAGCCCAAACCCGCTTGGAAGCCCATGCAAGGCTGGAACAAGGGTAAACAGACCAAGAAACCTGCTGCTGTTACCAAGACAGCATGAAGGGGTAGCCCCGATCCGGGACCGGATCTGGTAGGGGGCAGACTATCTCTCTTCGCTCAGGCTTGGGCAAGAGATGTTCCGGATCCCTGGGCACTAGAGATAGTCTCCAAGGTATAACTGCTAGAGTTCAAGGGACTTCCTCCAAGGGGAAGGTTCCACCTGTCTCGCTTATCTTCAGACCAGATAAAGAAACAGGCATTCTTACATTGTGTAAGAGACCTATCAAAGATGGGAGTGATAAACCCAGTCCCCTCCGGGGAACAAGGTCTAGGTTTTTACTCAAACCTGTTTGTGGTTCCCAAAAAAAGAGGGAACTTTCAGGCCAATTCTGGATTTAAAGATATTAAACAAGTTCCTCAGTTTTCCATCCTTCAAAATGGAAACCATTCAGACAATCTTGCCGACAATCCAGCAGGGTCAATATTTGACTACCGTGGATCTAAAGGATGCGTATCTGCATATTCCAATCCACAAAACTCATCAGTTCCTGAGGTTCACCTTTCTGGACAAACATTACCAGTTCGTGGCTCTTCCATTCGGTTTAGCCACCGCTCCCAGAATTTTCACAAAGGTGCTAGGGTCCCTTCTAGAGGGCCCACACAGACATTGTGTTGGCTTTTCTCAGATCTCACGGGTGGAAGGTGAACATAGAAAAGAGTTCACTGTCACCGTCCACAAGGGTTCCTTTTCTGGGAACAATAATAGATTCTGTGGAAATGAAGATCTTCCTGACAGAAGTCAGAAAGCTAAAGCTTCTAAACGTTTGTTGAGTTCTTCATTCTATTCCTCAACCCTCCATAGCTCAGTGCATGGAAGTAATAGGACTAATGGTCGCAGCAATGGACGTGCTTCCTTTTGCTCGAATTCATCTAAGACCATTACAGCTGTGCATGCTCAATCAGTGGAATGGGGACTATACAGACTTGTCTCCCCAAATTCAAGTAGACCAGGTAACCAGGGACTCACTTCTCTGGTGGTTGACCCAGGATCACCTGTCTCAGGGAATGAGTTTCCGCAGACCGGAGTGGGTCATCGTCACGACCGACGCCAGCCTCTTGGGGTGGGGCGCGGTCTGGGACTCCCTGAAAGCTCAGGGCCTATGGTCTCGGGAAGAGTCGCTTCTCCCGATAAACATTTTGGAACTAAGAGCAATATTCTATGCGCTCCTGGCTTGGCATCAGCTAGCGGAAGCCAGGTTCATAAGATTTCAGTCGGACAACATAACGACTGTTGCGTACATCAATCATCAGGGGGGAACAAAGAGTTCCCTAGCGATGAAGGAAGTAACCAAGATTATCCAATGGGCAGAGAATCACTCCTGCCATCTATCTGCTATTCACATCCCAGGAGTAGACAACTGGGAGGCGGACTATTTGAGTCGTCAGACTTTCCATCCGGGGGAGTGGGAACTCCACCCGGAGGTCTTTGCTCAGTTAACCCAATTATGGGGCATTCCAGACATGGATCTAATGGCGTCCTGTCAGAACTTCAAGATTCCTTGCTACGGGTCCAGATCCAGGGATCCCAAGGCGACTCTAGTGGATGCATTAGTGGCGCCTTGGTCGTTCAACCTAGCGTATGTGTTTCCACCGTTTCCTCTCCTTCCCAGGCTCATAGCCAGGATCAAACAGGAGAAGGCCTCGGTGATTCTGATAACTCCTGCGTGGCCACGCAGGACTTGGTATGCAGACCTGGTGAATATGTCATCGGCTCCACCATGGAAGCTACCTTTGAGACAGGATCTTCTAGTACAAGGTCCATTCGAACATCCAAATCTAGTTTCTCTGCAGCTGACTGCTTGGAAATTGAACGCTTGATTTTATCCAAGCGTGGTTTTTCGAATTCTGTGATAGATACTCTGGTCCAAGCCAGAAAACCTGTGATTAGAAAGATTTACCATAAAATATGGAAAAAATATATCTGCTGGTGTGAATCCAAGGGATTCTCCTGGAGTAAGATTAAAATTCCAAAGATTCTCTCCTTTCTCCAAGAAGGTTTGGATAAAGGGTTGTCAGCTAGTTCTCTAAAAGGACTGATTTCTGCTTTATCTGTCTTGTTACACAAATGACTGGCAGCTGTGCCAGATATACAAGCTTTTGTTCAGGCTTTGGTTAGAATCAAGCCTGTTTACAGACCCATGACTCCTCCTTGGAGTCTAAATTTAGTTCTTTCAGTTCTTCAAGGGGTTCCGTTTGAACCTTTACATTCCATAGATATTAAGTTATTATCTTGGAAAGTTCTGTTTTTGGTTGCTATTTCTTCTGCTAGAAGAGTTTCTGAATTATCTGCTTTGCAATGTAATTCACCCTATCTGGTTTTCCATTCAGATAAGGTTGTTTTGCGTACTAAGCCTGGTTTTCTTCCAAAAGTTGTTTCCAACAAGAATATTAACCAGGAAATAGTTGTTCCTTCTCTGTGTCCGAATCCAGTTTCAAAGAAGGAACGTTTATTACACAATTTAGATGTTGTTCGTGCTTTAAAGTTCTACTTAGAAGCAACAAAAGATTTTAGACAAACCTCATCTTTGTTTGTCGTTTACTCTGGTAAGAGGAGAGGTCAAAAAGCTACTGCTACCTCTCTCTCTTTCTGGCTGAAAAGCATTATCCGATTGGCTTATGAGACTGCCGGACGGCATCCTCCTGACCGAATCACAGCTCACTTTACTAGGGCTGTGGCTTCCACTTGGGCCTACAAGAACGAGGCTTCTGTTGATCAGATATGTAAGGCAGCGACTTGGTCCTCTCTGCACACTTTTGCCAAATTCTACAAATTTGATACTTATGCTTCTTCGGAGGCTATTTTTGGGAGAAAGGTTTTGCAAGCCGTGGTGCCTTCCATTTAGGTAACCTGATTTGCTCCCTCCCTTCATCCGTGTCCTAAAGCTTTGGTATTGGTTCCCACAAGTAATGGATGACGCCGTGGACCGGACACACCAATGTTGGAGAAAACAGAATTTATGCTTACCTGATAAATTACTTTCTCCAACGGTGTGTCCGGTCCACGGCCCGCCCTGGTTTCCTAATCAGGTTGAAAAAAATTTTCTTTATACACTACAGTCACCACGGCACCCTATAGTTTCTCCTTTTTTCTTCTAACCGTCGGTCGAATGACTGGGGGGCGGAGCCAGAGGGGGAGCTATATGGACAGCTCTTGCTGTGTGCTCTCCTTGCCTTTCCCTGTGGGGGAGAATATTTCCCACAAGTAATGGATGACGCCGTGGACCGGACACACCGTTGGAGAAAGTAATTTATCAGGTAAGCATAAATTCTGTTTTTTAATAGTAAGAAAAAATAATTTCGTATTAGCCCATGACTAGTAGAAATTTCCAGCCCTGTAAATCTGTTTAATACAGTGCTTTTTTTACAGGTATGACAGATTGCTTAGAATTCGTGCACTGCGGTGGGAATATGGCAGTGTTCTTCCAAATGCCCTGAGGTTCCATATGTCTGCAGAAGAGGTTTCTATCTTATTTTAGCTACTGTAAGATCTAAAGAAAACACATTATAAACCATTATCTTAATATTAAATGCAACAAACAAATGTGATATATTCTGATCATATTTATAATTGATATTTGTTTTTTAATTGGGATGTGAAAACATTTCAGTTTTTTTAATTCTGTTCTTTGTACCAAAACAAGCAAATCCTTAAGAAAATATAATACACAAGATACAAACAAAAATACAATAGTGAGGTTTTGTGATTTTAAAGGAGAATATTTTAACTCTAATACTAATGTATGTATGAGCTCTCACCAGCTCTGTTTTTCATACAATGCCTGTTTAACCAGGCCACAGATCATGTTTGTATATATGCAGAGATCAATCCTCAAAAGAGAAAAAAAAATCATTTTTAGTGAGGTACATTTAATAGTAAAAACATTGAGTCATAGAACTAAATTGAAAGTTTCTTAAAAATTGCATGGCCTATCTGAACCATGAAAGTTTAATAATGACTTTCGCATCTTTTTTTAATTTTATTTTGCATTGCAGGGATAATGGGAATTGCCCAGTTCCCCTTTTTTAAATTCACCACATTACTATAATTAAGGAAAAAGACATTGGCTTTGTGGTACAGGTGGCCCTCGGTTTACAACGATTCAATTTACACCGTTTCAGAACAACCTTTTTTTTTTCCCAGTCATGTTACTGCTATTGAAAAGCATTGAGAAGCAGTGCATTTAATAAATTAGCCAGTAGGTGGAGCTGTCGGCTTGTGTTACAGCAAAGCCAAGCAAGCTGAAATTAATCAGTTTAACCAGACCTCAGCCATCGAGCAGATTTCAAAGGAACAAGGTCTTCCTGTCTATAAATCAGTCCAGATTGGAATGCATAGAAAGAACTGTTTGCAGAAAAATGCAAGTGAAGTCTGTGTTGTGTGATTATTTTATTAGGTTTATAATGCTGTTTAGCAAATGTTTTTGTTTATTTAACTTAGTTTAATTATATATTCTGTTTGTTTAGGGTTTTTTTAGGTTTATAATGCTTTTTAGCATTTAAAGTCTTCATTTCAAAGCTTTAAAAATAATGTATTAGGTGTTACTTATGACAATTTTGAGAGGGGCCTGGAACCTAACTCCCTCACTTCCCATTGACTTATATTATAAACTGGGTTTCAATTTACAACTCTTTCGATTTACAACCATTCCTTCTGGAACCTAACCCTGGCGTAAACTGAGGGCTACCTGTATATGTGGAAGGCTGTGAGTTTGTGGGTAGTAGCACAAATATAAGCTTTTTTCTCTGTTGTCTGAAGCAATCGGCAGTTCTCCCTATTCAGAATTGTAGGGCACTTGGCAAACATTCTATTCCAGTTTTTTGGACAGTTCAGCTTTTAAATCCTATGTCTTCCCTTTCTTTAATAGACAGACTGGTTCAACCAGTATAAGAAGTCATTGGCTACATACATGCGATCGTTGGGAGGTGAAGAAGGGTTGGATATTACACAAGACATGAAGCCTCCGAAAAGCTTGTACATAGAAGTGAGTATATATCTGTGTTATATACTATTACCACATACAAAGTTGGAGTATGGGACAAGCACAATTTTTATATTTACACAAATCAAGAGGTTTTTAATTGCCTTGACATTTTAAACAGGGTTGTTTTGAGTTTAAATCCCGACTTAAATCACTATTTAGTAAGACCGATTTTTAAATAATGATTTTCATTTTTACAATAATAACTTTTCAGATGTATTTTTCCAGTTATACCAGACCATTACTAATTTGGTTATATATAATTAGATATGCATAGATACTTTCCCCAATAATTAAATTCCTTTCAATGATCTATCTCCAGTTTAATAGGTCAATCATTCATATTGGATCAACTTTTCAGCTCTACATTATTGAAAGGGAAAAAATTATCACCTTT